>NW_027152196.1:685799-725092 GCF_004359215.1 Bremia lactucae | reverse complement strand
GTAAGTCGATACTTTTACTGGCCCCGCCAGTATCAGTTTGTGCGCAAGTACATTCGTGCTTGCGAGGTTTGTCAACGGGTGAAGCCTAGCCCTTCATCCCGTGCACCTCTTCAGCCTCTACCACTTCCGGCAGAGTGTTGGCAGTCCGTATTGATGGACTTCGACTTCGGATTTCCCAAAGACGATCACAAAAAGAATGGAATCCTTTTTTTGTGGACAGATTCAGCAAGATGGTGCATCTTATTGCAGTACCAGAGTAGATCACGGCTCCGGGTTGTGCCCGTGTCTTTATCGACACGGTATTTAAACTCCACGGTTTAACCCGTGAATTGGTCTCAGATAGAGAGAGATCCACGGTTCACGGCGGAGTTCTGGCAATTCGTGTTCCGATCTCTCGGGACACGGCTGACTACGTCAACATCCGATCACCCTGAAACGAATGGTTAAACAGAACGCGTAAACGCGTCCTCGAAGAGATACTTCGAGGTTACGTTTAATCGTATCCGTATTGGAGCGAGTTTTTACCGATGGTCGAATTCACCATCAAAAATCCGGTACATGCGTCTGCAACGCATACACCGTTCTTCGTGAATGGCTTACGCCATCCTCGCATACCCACCAAATTAGAAGGATCCTCTAGTATAAG
Source organism: Bremia lactucae (assembly GCF_004359215.1). Taxonomy (NCBI): domain Eukaryota; phylum Oomycota; class Peronosporomycetes; order Peronosporales; family Peronosporaceae; genus Bremia; species Bremia lactucae. The sequence goes on along the minus strand of NW_027152196.1, from coordinate 724,446 downwards.
AGGGAAGGTGGACTCGCACGAACAAAACCATTTCTGGCTCATGCTCATCACGCGTCGAAGTTAACAACGACGCGAGTGATGTCGATGTCGAAGGAATCGACATCGAAGATGAAAATGATCTCATGGCAGTGCGCACAAAGCATAAAAAAGGCAAAATAAATGAGTCAGTAGAAGAATTTCTGCTAACTCGAAAATTAATAATCCGTTTCGTTCAGGATTCCATTGCTAACACAGTGGACCATCAGAAGTGGAACGCAGACAATGTGGAAGCGCAAACGTTCTTTCATTTAAAATTAAAGACCAAGTACTACTCTCTACGGTAAACTCACCTAAGCGATTAGTCACTAATTAGGATAGCAGTAAACTACTACCCAAGTTCATTAGGCCTTTCCGTGTACTGCATCGCAGAGGCAACGCGTACACAATAGAATTGCCACGTAGGATGCATTCGCATCCTACGTTTTACGTTGGTCGGCTCCGCCCGTACCATCAGTACGCGGTCTTTTCCGAGGACGGATCTGACCACCCTTTTCAAGAATTCCTAAAAGATTCTTGCGGTGAAGAGCCAGATTCTCATGTTGAATCTGGAGATCTGGAGATTCTCATGCCGGTTCAGAGTTTCTACGAAACTGCGATGAGCTGACGACAGCTCATCACGAAGAGCGTGATATTTCGATTCGTACCCCAACATGGAGTACGCACTCTTCAAACGGTCTTCCAACCGCTCGATATGGTGAGGCTGAACCGTCTTCTCCAACGAGCGACGCTTGCTGCGCTCGTGGACAAGTCCCTCCTCCAAATCATGGAGGACGCGATCGATTTTGTCGATGTTCGACTCTAGATCCGACACACGGTTCGGATCTGATTTTGCCTCCCCCACCACAGCCATTGGTGGTTTCCCACGGTAGTCAACGTTTCCTTGTGGAACGTATCCAGAAAAACCGTGATATGAAGGGGCAGCGAACGAGTATCTTGTTCGCTGGCGCTGTTAACCTTCACATGACAGCTGGGAGCCTCGTTCCCAGCTGGTTGCTGACGTTGAGGGCCTCGTCCGTCAGTATGACGAGACCCATTCGATGGTTTAGAAGTTCCATCGGAAAACACGCGCCCCTGGCGCCTGTAAATCGATTGCAAAACGTCAATTGCATCCGCATCTCTATAGAAGTGCAAGCCCTCCCCCAGGGGCGAAGAAAAGGGAATAGGCATCCCCTTTTACTCTCTTCGTGTTGTCAACACAGCACGGACAGGGGTCACCCCACGCGAGGCATGGAAGCCCAGCCTCACGTGACAATCGATGCAAAATATACTTTGCACCGGTTGGAGTTCGTTTCTCAAACTTAACGCGATTCGCGTTAAGTTTTTGAAGCCAGGCTTTGCGTCCAATGTCTTTGACATTGCGAAAGAACGCGCTCCAGGCTTGCATAAGCGAGACTTTATCTCGCTTATTGTTGCATCTAAACCATCGCAGTTTAAGAAAAGCATCGAGATAAAAATCTTCCTCAGCGCGAAAGTTCTTCTCGCTGGGATCAAGGCCATGTAGCTTTGTCGCGATAAATAAGGGATACTTATAGTCTTGCGCAAGAAGAAGATACTACGGTAGACGTTCCGTCTGTCGCAAGAGATAGCATTGCGTCACCCGCGGCTGCACGAACCGCAGCCGAAGGCGCCGCACTACCAGCACCCCGCATGAATTTGTTCTTCATGCGATGGAATTTAAATGATGGTTCTGACCAATCAACATAATTTTTAAAGTAAGTGGTCACATAGTGAACCACTCCATTTAATGACAGTCAGAGTGATTGTCGTTTAAGGGAGGAATGATGTAACGGGGTGTATCATTACATGAAATTAACAGTTAAAGGTTGTAAATTGATATATTATCTTAAAGGTAGAAAATATTTGGAGAATATTACTTTAAATAGTAATGTTCAGAAATCTTATCCATAAATAGGTATAGGCCATTATTTCTTTATATCCCACAGACTAATCAGCTGTAGCAGTAAACAAAGAGAGAGACAGATAAAAATTCAATTGCATGTTTCGTATTAGTTTATAATTAAGTTAGCATTAACAGATAGAAAGAATAGAAACTTAATGATATTAATACAGTTTTCATTTAAGCCTCTTTAAGATAGTTGTCCTAAAGAGTAGTCTTGCTCAGCACGTACTAGTGTACATGACGTGACGTAAGGCACCACTCGCAACTGAAGCAGTGCGAAGTGGACTTGCACTGAAGGAGTACAAGTCGTAGCGTCCCGTTACATGCAGGCCTTTCCAGCTTCAGTAGCTCGACAAGTCTGCAAAAATTATCGCAGAATATGCGTACCTTCATGTTATATATAAAGATGCTTTTACAACTAAAAAATAAAGAAATTGGGGCTCATGGTGTGTGTAAAATTAGCACTAAGATTTACCTATTTGAAGGGTAAGCATGCACTTCCGCAAAATTTGGTAGAAGTAAAGTAATACAAATTCATTCTTAGCTTAACCTCCAAAGACTAACTAACATGCATGCCCTTATCGCTTATTGCCAGCTCAACTTCTCTCTCACTGCTCGGTTTGCTGCTCTTTCTCTTCGCTCATTTTATGAATTGCCAATTAATAGCAAGGGGGCAACTCTCATGTAGATAGTTAGGGTGTGTGGCTATAGCGATTCCAATTCAATTTAGGGTCAAAGGCCAAAAGGGCGATCTAAAGACAATTCTTAAAGAATAACTGTTGAGTTTCAGATGCAGTGAAATGACCCATACAATGAAAATATTTTAAATGACGTTTCTATTAAATACAGACGGGGAAGGGGTGTGGCTATACCAAAAGGGGTGTGGCTATGGTGTGGCTATACCAAAAGGGGTGTGTGGCTATACCGGCTCCCTTAATATATTATCTAAAAGGTAGAGAATATTTGAAGAAAATTACTTTACGTTGTAGTATTCGTAAAGCGTATCCATTGGTAGATATAAATCATTATATCTACTTGCTCCGGGGTCCAGTCAGCACTGGACGCGCGCAAAGAGAGAGACAGGTATGACTTTATTACATATTTCTATTAGTTTATAATCTGGTTAGTATTAATAAGGTAGAGAGAGAAGAACTTAATTATATTCTATACAATTTACGTTAACCTCTTTAAAACTAGTGTTTTAGAGAAAGTCTTCATTTGCACGTACTACTGTACGTGAAGTGACGTGAGGCACCACTCGCACTGAAGGAGTATGAAGTGGACTTGTACTGAAGCAGTACAAGTTGGCACTGCCCCGTTATAATTACTAAGAGGTGCTTCATCCATTTCAGAGGTCGCCTGCCATCGACACGACAATTTACGCCCATTCGATGCCATTAGTCATGCCATTTGACACCACTAGTTGTAACTTCTCAATTTTCCTTCTCGAGGTAGCTTGCGCAACTAATTCAGCCGTGGTACGGCTTGATAAGAATGTCAGCTCTCGTAAATCGCGGATCACAGTAGCCCACCTTGATCACTTCCTTTTTGCTATAGTCCTTGACATAAATAGGTCTCACCGCGATATGCTAAGCTTTCCTGCGCTGTCCTCTCCTTCAATCTGTTTTATCGCAGCTTAATTATCGCGTGTACCACCATCGGCATGATCAATACCAATAACAACTCCTTTAATTCTGAAAGCTCACTAGCCCCCTGGGAAGCCGCCACGAACTCGGCTTCCATCATGAACAGAGCCACGCTAATTTTGTTTTTCGCACATCATTTCATGTAAAAATATGGTACCTCCATTGACCGATTTGGGTCCATACGAATGACTGCATGATCTGCGTCACTGTAGCTTTCCAACACAAATGTTGGCGGTTCGCCCTCTGTGGCCGTTCCTTCAAATTGTAACTTTAGCTTAATTGTACACCTCAGATAGCGAACAATACGCTTCGTTCGCCGTCAGTCAAATTCTCGGGCGCGTGAGCATGTCGGCTGGCTTGATGCACAGCGAACTTAATGTCCGATTTCTCGCGTCGAGCCTTCTTCCAATCGTTAACTAGAACGAGCTTGAATGCGGGGTCGGCAAATGTCCTTTCAGCACCAATTGGTAACCGATTGTCCTCATCCTCGCCGTTTTGATCCTCGCCAATAGGTGTACGGTCGAATAAGCCCGTTTCAGATAAGTTAATGATAATTTCGTAAATCCTCTGCGTGTGTTCCAGATAATAACCGTCCTTTATGTCGTTTGTTACTATAATGCCAAGAGACTTGAACACTTCGCCGAGGTCTTAAATTTCAAGAACACACATATTTTTTACAAAATTGGTCCACTTGGCAGACACCTATTCCGGTAATCGAGCTGACACTCTCGATACTCGTGCAAAAGCTAGAACAATTTTTGCAGTCGTCTTTTCCATCACAGCACTAATGTGTAATCCTAGTTCGTATGCCTGCCTATACCGCACGTCACAAGTCTCACCTTCAAGCTCTCAAGAGTTCCATTCGCGTGCTTTTAGGCTTTAAAATCTACTTGGAATGCAAAAGGTTTTGACCAGGCGGACGAATTATCAGCTCCCATATACAGTATACTTTCAGGGAATCTCCGAGCTCATCGCATCACGCCACTTCTTCACCTCAATAGGCTTTGTTGCACACCGATTTGTAGCTGATCCTTTCGCCACACCAACCATCGCAACGGGGACGGTGTTTCGCGCCCACATTTCGAGTACTCATTCGCCGTCCACGTTGTTTGTCTCCTCCGCGCTCAGCATCATTAATACCAGTGTTTTAGGAGCAAAAAAACAGTCTCCCGGATCCCGTGCATTGAACTTTTTTGCCTGATCGCGTGTGTAACGGGGCACTACGACATGTACTGCTTCAGTACAAGTCCACTTCGCACTGCTTCAGTTGCGAGTGGTGCCTTACGTTCTTCAAGTACACTAGTACGTGCAGAGGAAGCCTTCTCCTAAAGGTGACTAGCTTAAAGAGGAAAAAAAGGAACTGTATTAATATAATAAAGTATCTCTTCTTTCTACTTGTTAACTCTAACTTAATTATAAACTAATACTAAACATGCAATTGAATTCTTATCTTATCTTTTTTGTCTCTCTCTTTTGTTTACATCTACGGCTGATTAGTCTGCGGAATAAATAGATATAATGGTCTATACCCGGGTATTACTTTATATAGTAATGTTCAGAATTCTTATTTATGGATAAGATTTCTGAACATTACTATATAAAGTAATACCCTCCAAATATTATAGTCCTTTTAGATAATATATTAATTTACAGTCTTTAAATGTTGATTTCATGTAACGATACACCCGGATACAGCGTGTAGCTCCTTCCGTTGCACGACATCCTCTTTTTCTTTAATGACTTATCAAGTTAAATCTTTATGATGAAAATGCTCCTGAAAATGCCGATTCTCGTCAATTCCCATCGTTTTAACATGTTTGACGTGCTGCATTCTCACGACCAACTTCTCGTGGGAAGGATACATCGATGCTTTTAGACTTATCGTGCTTTCCCAGAATATCAGCCTGAGCCCGCGGCTCTTATGCCTTTCGTCTCAAATCATGGTACACATTACACGGACTTCCAAACATGTCTCTCAGGAATTCTTGTTCTTTCCCTGTCAGTTCCTCAAGCGGCGATATTTGATTTAAATTCAAGATGCTAGGGCTGCGATTAAAAACATTTGCGGTGTACTGCACTGCATCACCCCAGAAATGCAACGGCAAATCACTCGCGATTAACATGAATCGCGCCGTATTTACCACAGTCCTATGTATGCGCTCATGGATAATTGGTAATTGACATATTGACATTGCGATATTCACCACCGCCTTCGTCCTTAAAAAAACGGTAATTATTATTGACCAAGCAAATAAAAAATGTAGACCGTGCAATCGAATTGGCGCTCGAAAAAGATCAAAGATTTATTAAACATCTGGGCAGCAAAGTTTTAGCAAATACTCTACCGGATTTGCCGCCTGATTAACGCAGTTAATCACTTATCGGTTTTCGCTTCGATTTAACGGCGTCGTTGGACCCTCATTATCACTGCAGATGACTCCACTAGTTGAATCAATTGGTAACATGCGTCAGTATTTATCATGGACTGGGGATATTCCCTTGTTTACGTGGTTCACATGTTAGGCACTTTGGTCAAGTTCGGTACAATAGCTCAATTCCCAAGCCTGGGCTGTCGGCATTTTATCGACCGTGTTGTACATGAATTGTCCAGGACGACTTTGTAGCTACAGAAGCGTACATCTCGCTCGACTCATCAGCAAGGGTCTTGCAGACGGTCCTGTCAAGAACCGCCTGTTTAACCTTACACTTGTGTTGCGAGACCAAGCCATGTCAATAGCGGAACAGGAGGACTTCAGTCTGAGACCGCTATCGTACGTTCTGGGTCTAATCTTTCACCGAGACAACAAGAATTCGGAGTTCTAAAACCTATGAACTTCTCGAATGTGGAGAGCGAGAATCCTTTCTCTCCAAGCTAGAAACGATTGCGAAACGCAATCGCTGTCAAAAGATTGGGCACTACGTCTATGAATGTAGTTTACCACGCCCAGTGTCTATAAACATTGATTGAAAAATTCGACTCTTCGCTAAAAATAGTGGAGAAAAATAAAGTTGTAAAAACGTCCGACTAGTCGATTCGATGACAGGCGACCTTTGGAATGGAAAAGCTACTCTTGGAAATCTACGTGGATGATACTAGGAAACGAACAGAAGAGGCAACAGGACTATAATTAAATTCATACTGCAAGTCTGATGAAAGGAGTCGCTTCGGGCTGCGAAGACGGACGGCGGAACTTGTACCGTGTCACGAGTCTTTGAGGTCGAAAAGAAAAACCGTGTGCTGGTCGTGAACACTTGGAGTGAAAAAGCGTCATCTATCACGAAAAAGGTTTTATTTTCCGCTCTGCAGGCTGCTAGTTCTGAAGATGCATCAATGGGATGACTCACGATAAAATCCACTCGGTACGCGTACGTTTGGCATAAGCCTTTGAAACACGCTTGCCGTGCTTCAAATCCAGGAGCTTTGCTCGAGCCCTTAATACAACACGTAACGGCTCAAATGATTCTCTCAGCCGGGTCTAAAGACCTTATTTGGTCAAAATCAAAGGGTAGTGAAGCTTAAGCCCTAAAGCCTAAGATCGGGCACGTCCTTACAACTTGGACATGCCAAACGTCACTTTCGTTTCATCGTCATCGATTCGACGAGCTTGTATGGCATCGTCCAATTCAACTACCATTCTAAAAGGAGCCGCCTTCGACTGCCTTGATCTTAGAGATGTCAATCTTTTAGCTTTCGGATACGTCTGACCGTCAGCAGCTTGTGAATGGTATTCTCTCAACCGCTCTGACTTTTTTTTTGAGCGCCCATACACTTAACAGCTCTGTCTATTGAGAACCTTGATAGTAAAGCAAGACCACATTTAGTGGGCCATATTGAGTTTAAGTTGTATGTACTCCACTGAGGTCCTATGTTGTTGGTCCTTATGCAGGGCGGCATCAACGGCTTGCCCGCCTTGGTCGAACTTACACATCTGACCGCTTTGTATTCAAGGTCACTCAAAAGAGAAAACCTTTCACGCGTTGCTTGGAAGCGCTCATAAGAGAGAATAAAAAACCCTTCTTTTTTATCCAACGTATCCATGTTGGATGGAACTAACGCGGCCATTGACCGGACCACGAAGTGCTACCAGGTGGAAAGGGGAACCTTTCGCTAATACTGCTCCTAGCTAACCTGCACTGATAATAATTAAGGTGAGGTGCCTCCAAAACTTCACAGAGAAGCTTAGCAATTATTAACAACAAGGAACGCTTAGTATATGGAAAAGTGATTATGTATTCAATCTTTAGGTTCCTACGTAGTACAATCTTCCTAACTGACTTCATATATGGAATTCAGATATCGACTCATCGTACGCAATTTAATCCCGCGTTTAGCAGTCATTGGCGGGATCGATTTAAACGTTCGTCAACCAATCAACAATGTTGTCGAGTGATTTCCTTTAATTATTAACTAGCAGTCGCAATTTTACCTTATTACCATGATTAACAGTTTTAATATTGCCTTAATGGATATATAAAGGTAATGTATAGAAATTAAAGATAGTAATCTTATGTATAAAAGGTAATTTCTAAAAGAAAATATTAAAGACGATATTCTTCTAGCTAAATATAGCCCTTTTTATAAAAAATAATATATCTTATTATTTTTCTTATATAAATAATATTTATGTAACGGAACACCTCGTTACATGCACACACTCATGCACTAGTTGCGAATCAGTTCTACGAATCACATAGTCCTTAAAGCTGGACTTGTTAAGCTCTACGATCTTGTATGGATTGTTGAGGTATACCCGCGTTATTTTTATAGATTCAAGTAACTCTTTAAGTCAATAAGTCTCCTTGTCCGTTACTACGGTCCGCCCCTCCGTTGCAATTTTGCAACAGCGTCGGACCCGCTTCCTTCGCTATTCTTTTGCGGGAGGCCGATCTCCTCGCTCAGTATTTCTTGGTACTGGGCCTGGGACACGCTTAGTGCCCTGTTTTTGGCAGCGATTGTACTGTTGCAATCGTTTTTGAATCAGAGAGTGACGTTTCTCACTGTTTACATACGAGTGGTTTGTTGGTTGGACATTCGAATTATTTCGTCTCGATGACGATACAAACCCAAGTGGACAAAGGCTGTTGCAGGCCAAAGTCCTCCTGTTCCTCATTAAAATCGGTTGACGTAGCGTCTCTAGTTCAAACCGAACAGAAGAGCCGTAATCTCTCTTTGTTTTCCAATTGGTTTACTCTTAATACAGCTCACAATGTATCGTGTATGCTTGGCGCAACCGTGGATGGTACGCTTGCTCTATAGCATTTAAGGAGCTTTGATCAAGCCTTGAATTGGGGGCACGTGGCGACTGAAACTTTTGTCGGAGCCGAATCTTAAATAACGTTCATGCTATCCAAAATATAGGGGTCGTGAAGCATAAGCCTTGACGACCAAGCTTCAGAACGTCCGGCTAAAGCGTACATGCCAAATTTTACTTTCGTCGCATCGTCATCGATGCGGCCATCTTCAATGGCGTCGTCTAAGTCGAAAACCATCTAAACAAGAAGTCGTCTTCTTCGACTACTCAGAGCATGGGAATATCAATCTTTAAATTTCGAGTCGATGCGTATGCGTCGGCCTACCAGCAGCATATAAACGCTGCTCTTTCAAATGTACTGACAATGGATCACCTTGATTTTTTAACATGTTAGAGCCTTGCTGGCGAAGTAAGGCTACGATATCTCGGATTGCGTCGAGTTAAAATTTAATGAATTCAGCTATAGCCGCATGCTGAATTTCTTTTGATGCCGATCGACATAGCGCTTTCGGCTGACCCGCTGACGGCCAAACTCATATGTTTATCCGCTGGTCACTCAAGTGAGTGAACCTCTCACACGTAGTGAGAAGCCTTCTCATGGTGCATGAATGCTTCTTTCTTCTCCAATTAGAAAGTCCGTGTTAAATAGCCCGTAGAGGGGTGTTAAACGGGCCACTTATACTGACAACAGTGAAGTTGAGGGTATTGGAATTAAAGAATAAAGAACAGGATTTAGAGGTAATCTCCAAATACCTCATGTAAGCGACGTGCACAAACTAAGTGTGGCTTAGCAACTAAAGATCAAAAAATTATAATCTCTAATTATAGGAAAAAGTTAAAATCTTAAGTATTGCAATATTCTAAACCGACTTGATATATCAATCTAACTATGCATTACGACTCATTGCTCACCGTCAATCTGCGCGATTGGCGAAGCTGATGTAAAACTTAAATTAAACAATGATCATAATTGTTGCATTGCTGCTACAAATTACCATGCACGATAATATTGTAACTAAGATTATTTCAGAAGATAAAACTATTATCCTTTATTATCGTTCCTCTTATAGGAGATAATATTATGGGTGCGACTAGTGCCACAGACGTTTTGACTATAACCAGAGCCAAATTACTCCGACTTGGCTAGTCAGTGCAAGCTACTATGATTATTCGATCGGGTGGCTAAATTTTTGGTTCTATGTAAGATACAATATACAGGAACAACCGCATTAAATAAAGGGAATTGGTAAGCATGTCCTCCCAACAGTCGATCTGTAATGTGGTGTCCCGTTGCATATGTATTATTTTANCAGTCATTGGCGGGATCGATTTAAACGTTCGTCAACCAATCAACAATGTTGTCGAGTGATTTCCTTTAATTATTAACTAGCAGTCGCAATTTTACCTTATTACCATGATTAACAGTTTTAATATTGCCTTAATGGATATATAAAGGTAATGTATAGAAATTAAAGATAGTAATCTTATGTATAAAAGGTAATTTCTAAAAGAAAATATTAAAGACGATATTCTTCTAGCTAAATATAGCCCTTTTTATAAAAAATAATATATCTTATTATTTTTCTTATATAAATAATATTTATGTAACGGAACACCTCGTTACATGCACACACTCATGCACTAGTTGCGAATCAGTTCTACGAATCACATAGTCCTTAAAGCTGGACTTGTTAAGCTCTACGATCTTGTATGGATTGTTGAGGTATACCCGCGTTATTTTTATAGATTCAAGTAACTCTTTAAGTCAATAAGTCTCCTTGTCCGTTACTACGGTCCGCCCCTCCGTTGCAATTTTGCAACAGCGTCGGACCCGCTTCCTTCGCTATTCTTTTGCGGGAGGCCGATCTCCTCGCTCAGTATTTCTTGGTACTGGGCCTGGGACACGCTTAGTGCCCTGTTTTTGGCAGCGATTGTACTGTTGCAATCGTTTTTGAATCAGAGAGTGACGTTTCTCACTGTTTACATACGAGTGGTTTGTTGGTTGGACATTCGAATTATTTCGTCTCGATGACGATACAAACCCAAGTGGACAAAGGCTGTTGCAGGCCAAAGTCCTCCTGTTCCTCATTAAAATCGGTTGACGTAGCGTCTCTAGTTCAAACCGAACAGAAGAGCCGTAATCTCTCTTTGTTTTCCAATTGGTTTACTCTTAATACAGCTCACAATGTATCGTGTATGCTTGGCGCAACCGTGGATGGTACGCTTGCTCTATAGCATTTAAGGAGCTTTGATCAAGCCTTGAATTGGGGGCACGTGGCGACTGAAACTTTTGTCGGAGCCGAATCTTAAATAACGTTCATGCTATCCAAAATATAGGGGTCGTGAAGCATAAGCCTTGACGACCAAGCTTCAGAACGTCCGGCTAAAGCGTACATGCCAAATTTTACTTTCGTCGCATCGTCATCGATGCGGCCATCTTCAATGGCGTCGTCTAAGTCGAAAACCATCTAAACAAGAAGTCGTCTTCTTCGACTACTCAGAGCATGGGAATATCAATCTTTAAATTTCGAGTCGATGCGTATGCGTCGGCCTACCAGCAGCATATAAACGCTGCTCTTTCAAATGTACTGACAATGGATCACCTTGATTTTTTAACATGTTAGAGCCTTGCTGGCGAAGTAAGGCTACGATATCTCGGATTGCGTCGAGTTAAAATTTAATGAATTCAGCTATAGCCGCATGCTGAATTTCTTTTGATGCCGATCGACATAGCGCTTTCGGCTGACCCGCTGACGGCCAAACTCATATGTTTATCCGCTGGTCACTCAAGTGAGTGAACCTCTCACACGTAGTGAGAAGCCTTCTCATGGTGCATGAATGCTTCTTTCTTCTCCAATTAGAAAGTCCGTGTTAAATAGCCCGTAGAGGGGTGTTAAACGGGCCACTTATACTGACAACAGTGAAGTTGAGGGTATTGGAATTAAAGAATAAAGAACAGGATTTAGAGGTAATCTCCAAATACCTCATGTAAGCGACGTGCACAAACTAAGTGTGGCTTAGCAACTAAAGATCAAAAAATTATAATCTCTAATTATAGGAAAAAGTTAAAATCTTAAGTATTGCAATATTCTAAACCGACTTGATATATCAATCTAACTATGCATTACGACTCATTGCTCACCGTCAATCTGCGCGATTGGCGAAGCTGATGTAAAACTTAAATTAAACAATGATCATAATTGTTGCATTGCTGCTACAAATTACCATGCACGATAATATTGTAACTAAGATTATTTCAGAAGATAAAACTATTATCCTTTATTATCGTTCCTCTTATAGGAGATAATATTATGGGTGCGACTAGTGCCACAGACGTTTTGACTATAACCAGAGCCAAATTACTCCGACTTGGCTAGTCAGTGCAAGCTACTATGATTATTCGATCGGGTGGCTAAATTTTTGGTTCTATGTAAGATACAATATACAGGAACAACCGCATTAAATAAAGGGAATTGGTAAGCATGTCCTCCCAACAGTCGATCTGTAATGTGGTGTCCCGTTGCATATGTATTATTTTATTTAACAGGAAAATAGATAGTATCTCCTATCAGAAGAAATAAATACGAAGTACAAATTAATATCTCTATTGATTTTGATTTGAATAATTCCAATATTAACAAAATGAAAAATATCGATGCAACAAGACATTAGCTCTATTAATTAGTTGATTTAAGTAAATAAAATCCTCCATACGTTATAAGACACGATTTTGCGGTGCGCAAGGAGGCGCCATACTTAGTTAATTATTAATATAATAACTGCAGTAGTAGATAGAAGACCGTTACGGAGGAAACTGAATATATTATATACAGTTCTACTTAATTTCTATTCTATAGCCTTTGTGTAGACTCTCAAGCTAAGTCTCCTTAGCTTCATAGAAACCTTGATAATAGTGAAGGTAAGGTGCCCCGAAATATTACTTATGCAAAGGTACAAGGAGTGTAAGGTTGACTAGTAGCTATCAGTACTAGTGAAAAGTGCTCCGTTACACCTGGTAGCGCTTCGTAATCCGTTCAACGACCTACGCACGTTCCATCCGACATAGACATGTTGAATGAAAAGTATAAAGCTTTCCAGCCCCTCAAGAAGGCTATCACTCAAAGCGTGAAGGGTTTACTCATTTAAGTAACCATGAAAGAAAAGCGATCGAAAGGATTACTCCGTTCGTAGGCGGACGAGCCGTTGACGCCATGCTTGTACACTCTAGGCAGAGATGAACAGGATCCGGCCATAGCCGAGTTCATACAACACGAGCTCGACGGGGCCTAAGAGAAAGTATCCTTGCTTCACCAGCAAGCTCTCAATGCGTGGAGGTGTTGGGAGAACAATGTACCCAACAACTGGAATTGTTGAGACAGCAGCATGTAATCGCTGCTAAAGGTTTGACGCTTCCGCGTCGACCTGAAAGCTAAAAGATCGAAATTTCTAAGTTTGAGGCACCCCAGTTTTAGACGATCGTAGAATTAGACGACGCCATAGAAGCTTGCCGTATCAGGGATGATGCGACAAAGTGAAATTCGGCATGTCCAACTTAACCGGACGTGCCAAATCTTTGGCCTTGTGGCTCATGCTTCTTGACTTATTAGTCTTTGGGTCGTATGAGGTCTTTAAGATTTGGACCAGTCACCTACAATTGATGTAGCAGGTGACTTATCACCGTCACCTGCAACGGCATCAGCAGATAACATATTCCGATCGCATCCAATGGGAGTTGGAGGTGACGTATTACCCACAGTAGACGCGGAAGCATCTACTGAAACAATTGCATTACTAACAGCTGCACTAATCCGTGCAGCTACCAGCTTTGCGGCCTCACGGGCTACGCGCACAGACTTTTTTGTCACCATATAGATTTCTGAACAAATATCTATAATGCGATGATTCGGAAACATAATTAATTCAATAAGGAGAAAATACAGGGAAAGACATAATACCAATTTCTGTCAACCTAAAACTTCACTATAGCGACTGTTGGTTGGGACGGGGTGATGTAGCGGGGTGTCCCGCCTCATAAGCATTATTCCTATAAGAGGAATAATACGTGTTGTTACCTATGAGAGGAAAATAAATAAAGAAGTACAGAACTATTGTCTTTATTAATTTGACTTAAATTGGTCTAATGTTACCAAATTTGGTAATATTAATGCAATAAGGCATTAGCTCTATTGATTAGTAGATTTAAGTCTAAATCAACTCCGCCAATCGTTAAAAGTTACGACTGTGCGGTGAGCAAGGAGACGCCATAATTAGTTAGTTATTAATATAATAAGTTCAATTGTCGATATAAGATCGTTACGTAGGAAACTAAATACAGTAATACAGTTTTACTTTTGCTCTATTATAAAGCTTTACCCTAGAGACTATTAAGGTAATCCCCCTTAACTTCATAGAAATCTTCCTTTGTACCTTTGTGAAGTGAAGTTTCGAGGGACCTCACCTTCACTGTAATCAGCGTAAGGTTGACTGAACATAACAGTGGTAGTGAAAGGTGCCCCGTTACACGATCGGTCATAATATAAACAAACACGCAACCACGGCAGCACCGCGAACGGCTTTAAAATGTGATTTGTAAGCCAGTGTCACTTTAAAACTGAACGGATTGTGATGTGTATCACGTGACTAAAAGCGACCGAAAAGAGAGTAAAATTAAACCCATGTATAATGTATCTTACGTAGAACCAATAATACCGCCACTATGTCGACCAATTTGATTAGCTTACACTGACTAGCAAATCAGAAATGTTTTGTCTGTGGCAATAATCAAACGCCTGTGGCAATAGTCAACATGTCTGTGGCAATAGTCCAACGTCTGTGGCAATAGTCAACACGTCAGTGGCAATAGTCAACACGTCTGTGGCAATAGTCGCACCCTAATATTATGTGAAACGGGACAATCACTGCTAGACGCGGCGCTGATCGAAAAACGATGAGTATTACTCTAACGAAGTATCGTTACAATTAATTGACCCTTTAAGGTTGTTAATAAATATATTATCTAAAAAGTAGATAATATTTTAAGAATATTACTTTACATACTGACATTAGTAAAGCTTTTTCATTAGTAGATATAGGCCTTTCAATATTCTTGCTCCGCGGTACAGTAAGCACTGAACGAGCGAAAAGAGACAGATAACACTTTGTTACATGTTTTGTATTAGTATATGATTAAGTTAGTAAAAAACAGAAGAGCTTACTTATATTAAATATAGTGTACCTTTAACTCTCTTATAAAGAAAGCGTTTTAAAGAGAGTCTTCCTCTCCACGTATTTGTGTACGCGACGTTTAACACCGCTTGAAGCAGTACAAGTCGGCAGTGCCCCGTTAGACCTGGTAGCACTCTGTAGTCCGTCCAAGGACCACAGCTCTATCATCTTAAATGGACATGTCAGATGATAATGGAAATACGCATGCGTTTCGCGTGATAACTACTCCTTTTTAAGGGATATAGAAAGGAGTGCAGTCGAACGGATGAGTTCGACCGTAGGGAACGATGCCATCCTGGCCATGCTGTCCAGTTTGGACAGAGATGCCCTCTATTCAGTCATCGCCAAGTTCATATAACATGAGCTTGACGAGGCGAAAGAGAAGATGGCCTTGCTTTATCAGCAAGGTTCTCAACAGGCAGAACTGTTGAGGTTACAACAGGTACAAATCCCTGTACCTGGGATGATGCACACGCGTCGTCCCGAAACCTTAAAGATTGACATCTCTAAGTATTGGGAAGTCGAAAAAGACCCCCTCTTAAGATGGTTTGTCGAGTTGGACGATGCCATAAGGGCTCGCACCATCATCAACGAGCAAATGCAATTCGCATTTGCTCAGACAAATTTAGCAGGTTGTGCCGAAACTTGGGCACTAGGCCTTAAGTTGCGCGACCTGTATGTCTTTGGGTCGCTAACGGCTTTTAAAGCACGGCTCAAACAGACGTTTGAACCGTACAACCGTTAAAATGTTTTGCTGCTTTTTGTCTTGTCTTTTCCAGTGCGCTTTGTGCGCACTGCCATGACATCTTTCGCATCTTCGATGTCGATTGATTCGACATCATGCATCATTCGCGTCGTTGGTACTTCGACGCGTGATAAGCATGAGCTAGAAGCAGTTTTGCTCGTGCGAGTCCACACACCCCTTAAAATATAGGATCCCTTTAATTGGGTGGGTATGCGTGGATGGTAATGAAACGCTGATTGTAAGCGTTTCTTTTGAAGGTATCGAGCAAAGCTTGATGTAATCATTAAGATGGACAATTGCAAATCAAGCCAGACCATTTCATGTGGTCTGTAACGCCAGCGATTTTACTATCGACTCGGCGTTAATGTAATACGATACGGACGGCACGTAGCGCGTCGTCTGTTACCAATCGCGTCAGCCAATCGAACGAAAGTGCCCAAGGAAGTCCTTGTCATGAAATATGCACTGACTAAATTTATGGTCTTTCTCCTCGGAGATTGACGTTCATCGTATATACGGACCATGCATCATTACGCACGGCAGTAAACAGCTCACACCTCTCGCAAAGAATGGCGAGGTGGCTATCCTCCTTCGCGGAGTACGGTTTCTCCGTAGAATATCACCCAGTACGACCTAATCTCATCGCTGATGCATAATCACGCCAAATCTATTTTGAGGAGGCTGCGCAATCCAACAAGAAATATAATCCCCCTGTTGCAACACTCACAACAAGTGTTCCGACGTCAACATTGTATGATGACATAAATAAAAGCCACACACCTTCGGCGTTTAATTGATCATCTAATGAATCCATTCGATAAATCTATTGACGTTTTATCGGCTTTATATCGATCATCATCAGATCGATACAAAACACGCAACGACTTAATGTACTACACAGTCGTTGCCGGCGACACTCCACGTTTTGTCGTTTCAACTCACAATGATTTGCGCTTGCACATCATGGATGAGTGTCACGATGCACCAACAAGTGTGCATCGTGGACATGAAGAACATATCTCACAGTAAGTCGCGACTTTTACTAACCCCGCCAGTATCATTTCGTGCGCAATTACATTCGTGCTTGCGAGGTGTGAACAGGTGAAGTCTAGCATACCATCCAGTGCATCTATCCAACCTCTACCACCCGAGGCAAAATGTTGGAAGTCTGTATCTATGGACTTCGTATTCGGATTTTCCGCAGACTATCACAAAACAATGGAATCCTTGTTTTTGTAGACGGATTGGTGCAACTTGTTGCAGTACCAGAGTCGATCACGACGTCGAGCTATGCCCGTGTCTTAATCGACACGGTGTTAAGACTCCACGGTTTACCACGTAAACTGGTATCCAATAGAAATCCACGGTTCACGACGCAGTTTTGGCAATCCGTCTTCTGACGTCTCGAAAATCAGCTGACTATGTCAAATTCTAATCATCCCGACACAGATGGCCACACAGAACGCGTCAATTGCGTCCTCAAAGAGATATTTCGCGGTTACGTCCAATCGTATCCAAATTGAAGCAAGTTTTTATCGATGGTCGAATTCGCCATCAACAATTCGGTGCATGCGTCTACAACGGATGCACCGTTCTTCGTGAATGGCTTACGCCATCCTCGCCCAATTAAAAGAATTCTCTAGTTTGAGGAAAGGTGAACACGCACGAGAAAAATCATTTCTGGCTATGCTCATCACGCACTGAAGTTAACAACGACGCGAATGATGTCGATGTCGAAGATATCGACATTGAAAAAGAGAATCTCAGCAATAGTGATGAAAGTATTGTTCCCAAAATAAATAATAGCACCAGCGAGGAAACCCTCTCTGAAGAAGAGAAAGATCTCGTGGTAGTGCGCACAAAGCGCACTGAAAAAGACAATATAAATAAGTCAACAGAGGAATTCTGCTGGCTCAAGAATGATAGTCCGTTTCGTACAGGATTTTTATTGCTATCGCAGCAGACCGGCAGAAACGGAACGCAGACAAACATGGCGAAGCAAATGTTCTTTCATTTATTATTAATGACCTAATACAACTCTCTTCGGCAAAAAATACCTAAGCGTGTAGTCACTAATGCGGTTAGCAGTAGATTATTACCCAACTTCATTGGGCGATTTCGTGCACTGCATCGCAGTGGCAACGCATACACAATAGAATTGTCACGAAGGATGCAAACGCATCCTACGTTTTACGTCGGTCGGCTCCACCCGTACCTACCGTTCGTGGTTTCTTCCGCGGACGGATTTGACCACCCCTTTCACGAACCCCAAATAATTTCTGTGATCACGAGCCAGACTCTCATGTTATTATTGAGATTCTCATGCCGAATTCAAAGTTTCTCGAATCTCGATGAGCTGACGACAACTCGTCACGAAGAGCGTGATACTTCCGTTCGTACGCCGACATTGAGTACGCACTGCTCGAACAGTCTTCCGACGACTGTTCGATACGGTGAATCCGCATCGTCTGTTCCAATGAGTGACGCTTGCCGCGCTCGTGTTCATGACCCTCCTCCAGTACATGGAGCTAGCAGTCGAGTTTATAGATCTTCGACTTTAAATCCGACACACGGTTCGAATCTAATTTCCCTCCTCCACCACAAGCATTGGTGGATCCTCACGGTTGGTCAACGGTTTCGTGTGGAACGCAATTTCAAACCACTTTGATGAGAAGAAGCAGCGAACAAGTTATCTTGTTCGCTGGCGCGATTAACCGCCTTCGCATGACAGCTGGGTCCTCAGTCCTAGCTGGAAGTTGAAGCTGAGGGCCTCGTTCGTCAGTATGACGAGACCCTTCCGATGGGTCAGAAGGTCCATTGAAAAACACGCGCCGCTGGCGCGTGTAAATCGATTGCAAAACGCTATCTCGATTGAGATGAAAGCCCTCCTAAGGGCGAAGAAAGGAAAAACATTCTCTTTCACTCGTTTTGTGTTGTCGACACAACGCGACAGAGATCATCCCATGTGAGGCACGAGAGTCCGCCGACGCAGTTTAAATCTTGCACCGGTTGGAGTTCGTTTTTAAACTTAACGTGAATCGCATTTAGTTTTCGAAGCCAGGCTTCGCGTCGAGTGCTTTGAAATTGCGAGTGAACGCGTTCCAGGCTTACATGAACGAGCTTTATCTCGCTTATGATGCCGTTATATCATCGATGTTTAATAAACCACCGAGATAAAAATCCTCCTCCGCGCGGAAGCTCTTCGCGCCGGGATCAAGGCCATGAAGATTCGTCGCAACAAATAAAGGATGTCTATTGTGAGGAGTAGTCTCTCCAGACAAGTTACTCAGTAGCCGTTCGGGCAAAAGTCGCGGCTTCTTCTCACGGGAAGGACAAGACATTTTATTGTCTGCACTCCCCTGAGTGGTATTCACTGAAGAATGAGTATCACAAGAGCTTATATCACGAGGGCTTACGCCATCGTCATCACCAAGCACAGAAATATGTGCGGGTGACGGCACGCGAGACGGTGCTGACAATAAGGAATCTTTCTCATCGTCGGAACCAAATATGGTAAAGCGAACGCTATTAGCACGACTATCCGATTGAGCCCCCTTATTCGAAGGCTCATTGTCAGCCGCCTGACGATGATCAGGCGACTGTTCCACTCTCCGCGAGTCGGCCATCTCGTCCGACTCGCATTCATAGTCGACCTCCAAAGAGGGGTTGCATTCACGTGGTGGACTTACCACGTGCACCTGCAAAATTTAGTAAATGGAAAAAGATGATAGTACGGCAGACGAATTGTCCGCCGCGAGAGACAATAATGCGTCGCCTGCAGCTGCATATACCGCAGCCGAAGGTTCCGCACTATTTGCTGACCGCATGGAACCGTTAACCATTCGATAAAATTTAAAATGATGTTTTTGACCAATTAACATCGATTTCAAGAAAGGGGTCTTATAGTGATCACTTAATTTAATGACAGTAAGAGTGAATATCTTTTAAGGGAGAAATGATGTAACGGGGTGTGTCGTTAAATTAATTTAACAGTTAGAGGTTGTTAATAAATATATTATTTAAAAGGTAGATAAAATTTAGGGATATTAATTTTACGTGGTAACATTCGGAAGCTTAGATATATGTTTATATCTACTTGCTCCGCGGTCCAGTCAGTTTTGGACGCGCGCAAAGAGAGAGACAGATAAGACTTTATTACATGTTTTGTATTAGTATATAATTTTGTTAGTTGAAAATAGATAGACACATGAGAATTTTTTTATGAAATAGAGTTTACTTTTAAGCAGGTGTTTTAAAGGGTGTCTTCCTCTGCAGGTTGCACTAAAACAGTGCGAAGTGGACTTGTGCTGAAGCAGTACAATCGGGCAGTGCCCCATATCAATGACAATAGGTAGGATATATATAGAATTTCTTTTCATGCAACGAGGTGTCCCGCTACATATGTATAGTTTCCTATAGGAAAAATGAGAAATATTATAACCTTTGAGAGGAAATAAATAAAGAAGTACGGAATTATTATCGTGACGAATTTGGACTCAAATAGTTCCAATTTTACCAAATGTGTCAATATTGATGCAATGCGACATTAGCTCGAAAAAAAAGTCAGAGCGGTTGAGAGAATACCATTCACAAGCTGCTGACGGCATGACGTATCCGAAAGCTTAAAGATTGACATCTCCAAGATCAAGGCAGTCGAAGGCGGCTCCTTTTAGAATGGTAGTTGAATTGGACGATGCCATACAAGCTTGTCAAATCGATGACGATGAAACGAAAGTGACGTTTGGCATGTCCAAGTTGTAAGGACGTGCCCGGTCTTAGGCTTTAGGGCTTAAGCTTCACTACCCTTTTGTTTTTGACCGAATAAGGTCTTAAGACCCGGCTGAGAGAATCATTTGAGCCGTTACGTGTTGTATTAAGGGCTCGAGCAAAGCTCCTGGATTTGAAGCACGGCAAGCGTGTTTCAAAGGCTTATGCCAAACGTACGCGTACCGAGTGGATTTTATCGTGAGTCATCCCATTGATGCATCTTCAGAACTAGCAGCCTGCAGAGCGGAAAATAAAACCTTTTTCGTGATAGATGACGCTTTTTCACTCCAAGTGTTCACGACCAGCACACGGTTTTTCTTTTCGACCTCAAAGACTCGTGACACGGTACAAGTTCCGCCGTCCGTCTTCGCAGCCCGAAGCGACTCCTTTCATCAGACTTGCAGTATGAATTTAATTATAGTCCTGTTGCCTCTTCTGTTCGTTTCCTAGTATCATCCACGTAGATTTCCAAGAGTAGCTTTTCCATTCCAAAGGTCGCCTGTCATCGAATCGACTAGTCGGACGTTTTTACAACTTTATTTTTCTCCACTATTTTTAGCGAAGAGTCGAATTTTTCAATCAATGTTTATAGACACTGGGCGTGGTAAACTACATTCATAGACGTAGTGCCCAATCTTTTGACAGCGATTGCGTTTCGCAATCGTTTCTAGCTTGGAGAGAAAGGATTCTCGCTCTCCACATTCGAGAAGTTCATAGGTTTTAGAACTCCGAATTCTTGTTGTCTCGGTGAAAGATTAGACCCAGAACGTACGATAGCGGTCTCAGACTGAAGTCCTCCTGTTCCGCTATTGACATGGCTTGGTCTCGCAACACAAGTGTAAGGTTAAACAGGCGGTTCTTGACAGGACCGTCTGCAAGACCCTTGCTGATGAGTCGAGCGAGATGTACGCTTCTGTAGCTACAAAGTCGTCCTGGACAATTCATGTACAACACGGTCGATAAAATGCCGACAGCCCAGGCTTGGGAATTGAGCTATTGTACCGAACTTGACCAAAGTGCCTAACATGTGAACCACGTAAACAAGGGAATATCCCCAGTCCATGATAAATACTGACGCATGTTACCAATTGATTCAACTAGTGGAGTCATCTGCAGTGATAATGAGGGTCCAACGACGCCGTTAAATCGAAGCGAAAACCGATAAGTGATTAACTGCGTTAATCAGGCGGCAAATCCGGTAGAGTATTTGCTAAAACTTTGCTGCCCAGATGTTTAATAAATCTTTGATCTTTTTCGAGCGCCAATTCGATTGCACGGTCTACATTTTTTATTTGCTTGGTCAATAATAATTACCGTTTTTTTAAGGACGAAGGCGGTGGTGAATATCGCAATGTCAATATGTCAATTACCAATTATCCATGAGCGCATACATAGGACTGTGGTAAATACGGCGCGATTCATGTTAATCGCGAGTGATTTGCCGTTGCATTTCTGGGGTGATGCAGTGCAGTACACCGCAAATGTTTTTAATCGCAGCCCTAGCATCTTGAATTTAAATCAAATATCGCCGCTTGAGGAACTGACAGGGAAAGAACAAGAATTCCTGAGAGACATGTTTGGAAGTCCGTGTAATGTGTACCATGATTTGAGACGAAAGGCATAAGAGCCGCGGGCTCAGGCTGATATTCTGGGAAAGCACGATAAGTCTAAAAGCATCGATGTATCCTTCCCACGAGAAGTTGGTCGTGAGAATGCAGCACGTCAAACATGTTAAAACGATGGGAATTGACGAGAATCGGCATTTTCAGGAGCATTTTCATCATAAAGATTTAACTTGATAAGTCATTAAAGAAAAAGAGGATGTCGTGCAACGGAAGGAGCTACACGCTGTATCCGGGTGTATCGTTACATGAAATCAACATTTAAAGACTGTAAATTAATATATTATCTAAAAGGACTATAATATTTGGAGGGTATTACTTTATATAGTAATGTTCAGAAATCTTATCCATAAATAAGAATTCTGAACATTACTATATAAAGTAATACCCGGGTATAGACCATTATATCTATTTATTCCGCAGACTAATCAGCCGTAGATGTAAACAAAAGAGAGAGACAAAAAAGATAAGATAAGAATTCAATTGCATGTTTAGTATTAGTTTATAATTAAGTTAGAGTTAACAAGTAGAAAGAAGAGATACTTTATTATATTAATACAGTTCCTTTTTTTCCTCTTTAAGCTAGTCACCTTTAGGAGAAGGCTTCCTCTGCACGTACTAGTGTACTTGAAGAACGTAAGGCACCACTCGCAACTGAAGCAGTGCGAAGTGGACTTGTACTGAAGCAGTACATGTCGTAGTGCCCCGTTACACACGCGATCAGGCAAAAAAGTTCAATGCACGGGATCCGGGAGACTGTTTTTTTGCTCCTAAAACACTGGTATTAATGATGCTGAGCGCGGAGGAGACAAACAACGTGGACGGCGAATGAGTACTCGAAATGTGGGCGCGAAACACCGTCCCCGTGGCGATGGTTGGTGTGGCGAAAGGATCAGCTACAAATCGGTGTGCAACAAAGCCTATTGAGGTGAAGAAGTGGCGTGATGCGATGAGCTCGGAGATTCCCTGAAAGTATACTGTATATGGGAGCTGATAATTCGTCCGCCTGGTCAAAACCTTTTGCATTCCAAGTAGATTTTAAAGCCTAAAAGCACGCGAATGGAACTCTTGAGAGCTTGAAGGTGAGACTTGTGACGTGCGGTATAGGCAGGCATACGAACTAGGATTACACATTAGTGCTGTGATGGAAAAGACGACTGCAAAAATTGTTCTAGCTTTTGCACGAGTATCGAGAGTGTCAGCTCGATTACCGGAATAGGTGTCTGCCAAGTGGACCAATTTTGTAAAAAATATGTGTGTTCTTGAAATTTAAGACCTCGGCGAAGTGTTCAAGTCTCTTGGCATTATAGTAACAAACGACATAAAGGACGGTTATTATCTGGAACACACGCAGAGGATTAACGAAATTATCATTAACTTATCTGAAACGGGCTTATTCGACCGTACACCTATTGGCGAGGATCAAAACGGCGAGGATGAGGACAATCGGTTACCAATTGGTGCTGAAAGGACATTTGCGGACCCCGCATTCAAGCTCGTTCTAGTTAACGATTGGAAGAAGGCTCGACGCGAGAAATCGGACATTAAGTTCGCTGTGCATCAAGCCAGCCGACATGCTCACGCGCCCGAGAATTTGACTGACGGCGAACGAAGCGTATTGTTCGCTATCTGAGGTGTACAATTAAGCTAAAGTTACAATTTGAAGGAACGGCCACAGAGGGCGAACCGCCAACATTTGTGTTGGAAAGCTACAGTGACGCAGATCATGCAGTCATTCGTATGGACCCAAATCGGTCAATGGAGGTACCATATTTCTACATGAAATGATGTGCGAAAAACAAAATTAGCGTGGCTCTGTTCATGATGGAAGCCGAGTTCGTGGCGGCTTCCCTGGGGGCTAGTGAGCTTTCAGAATTAAAGGAGTTGTTATTGGTATTGATCATGCCGATGGTGGTACACGCGATAATTAAGCTGCGATAAAACAGATTGAAGGAAGGACAGCGCAGGAAAGCTTAGCATATCGCGGTGAGACCTATTTATGTCAAGGACTATAGCAAAAAGGAAGTGATCAAGGTGGGCTACTGTGTTTCGCGATTTACGAGAGCTGACATTCTTATCAAGCAGTACCACGGCTGAATTAGTTGCGCAAGCTACCTCGAGAAGGAAAATTGAGAAGTTACAACTAGTGGTGTCAAATGGCATGACTAATGGCATCAAATGGGCGTAAATTGTCGTGTCGATGGCAGGCGACCTCTGAAATGGATGAAGCACCTCTTAGTAATTATAACGGGGCAGTGCGCAACTTGTACTGCTTCAGTACAAGTCCACTTCATACTCCTTCAGTGCGAGTGGTGCCTCACGTCACTTCACGTACAGTAGTACGTGCAAATGAAGACTTTCTCTAAAACACTAGTTTTAAAGAGGTTAACGTAAATTGTATAGAATATAATTAAGTTCTTCTCTCTCTACCTTATTAATACTAACCAGATTATAAACTAATAGAAAATATGTAATAAAGTCATACCTGTCTCTCTCTTTGCGCGCGTCCAGTGCTGACTGGACCCCGGAGCAAGTAGATATAATGACCTATATCTACCAATGGATACGCTTTACGAATACTACAACGTAAAGTAATTTTCTTCAAATATTCTCTACCTTTTAGATAATATATTAAGGGAGCCGGTATAGCCACACACCCCTTTTGGTATAGCCACACCATGGCCACACCCCTTTTGGTATAGCCACACCATAGCCACACCCTTTTGGTATAGCCACACCCCTTCCCCGTCTGTATTTAATAGAAACGTCATTTAAAATATTTTCATTGTATGGGTCATTATACTGCATCTGAAACTCAACAGTTATTCTTTAAGAATCGTCTTTAGATCGCCCTTTTGGCCTTTGACCCTAAATTAAATTGGAATCGCTATAGCCACACACCCTAACTATCTACGTGAGAGTTGCCCCTGGGCACATCAGAAACCGTGTATTCGTTTGACGATGTTAAATAGACCTTTTTTAACAGGTGAGAGAAAGCCAAGAGCGGCCGCTTTTAATTGGCAATTCATAGAAAGAGCGAAGAGAAAGAGCAGCAAACCGAGCAGTGAGAGAGAAGTTGAGCTGGCAATAAGCGATAAGGGCATGCATGTTAGTTAGTCTTTGGAGGTTAAGCTAAGAATGAATTTGTATTACTTTACTTCTACCAAATTTTGCGGAAGTGCATGCTTACCCTTCAAATAGGTGAATCTTAGTGCTAATTTTACACACACCATGAGCCCCAATTTCCTTATTTTTTAGTTGAAAAAGCATCTTTATATATAACATGAAGGTACGCATATTCTGCGAAGTCTTTTAGCAGACTTGTCAAGCTAGTGAAGCTGGAAAGGCCTGCATGTAACGGGACGCTACGACTTGTACTCCTTCAGTGCAAGTCCACTTCGCACTGCTTCAGTTGCGAGTGGTGCCTTACGTCACGTCATGTACACTAGTACGTGCAGAGCAAGACTACTCTTTAGGACAATTACCTTAAAGAGACTTAAATGAAAACTGTATTAATATCATTAAGTTTCTATTCTTTCTATCTGTTAATGCTAACTTAATTATAAACTAATACGAAACATGCAATTGAATTTTTATCTGTCTCTCTCTTTGTTTACTGCTACAGCTGATTAGTCTGTGGGATATAAAGAAATAATGGCCTATACCTATTTATGGATAAGATTTCAAAACATTACTATTTAAAGTAATATTCTCCAAATATTTTCTACCTTTAAGATAATATATCAATTTACAACCTTTAACTGTTAATTTCATGTAATGATACACCCCGTTACATCATTCCTCCCTTAAACGACAATCACTCTGACTGTCATTGGATCGAGTGGTCACTATGTGACCACTTAATTTAGAAAATAATGTTGATTGGTCACAACCATCATTTAAATTCCATCGCATGAAGAACAAATTCATGCGGGGTGCTGGTAGTGCGGCGCCTTCGGCTGCGGTTCGTGCAGCCGCGGGTGACGCAATGCTATCTCTTGCGACAGACGGAACGTCTGCCGTAGTATCTTCTTCTCGCGCAACACTAGATATTGCAGGTATATGTGGTGGTTTACCACGTGAATTCGACCCCTTTTTAAAGGTCGACTACGAATGCGAGTCGGACGAAATGGCCAAGTCGGGGAGAATAGAACAGTCGCCTGATAGACGTCAGGCGGCTGACTATGAGCCTTCAAAAGAGAGACTCATTCTGATAGACCAGTTAATATCCTATTTGGTTCTGACGATGAGGATGATCCCTTATCGCCTGTTCCGTCTCCCGTACGGTCATCTGCACGTGTTTCTGTGCAAGGTGATCACGATGGCGTAAGCCATCGTAAGAAAAATTCTTGTGGTACCCCTGCTTCAGTGGGTACCACTCATGAGAGTGAAGAAAATAAAATGTCTCATCTCGCCCTGAGACGAAGCAAAAGCCGTGGCTTTTGCCCGAACGGCTAATCAATAGCTTGTCTGAAGAGACTGCTCCTCACAATAAATATCCCTTATTTATTGCGACAAAGCTACATGGCCTTGATACCAGCGCGAAGAACTTTCGCGCTTGAGAATCCACCAATGGTTGTGGTGGAGGAGGAAAAATTAGATCCGAACCGTGTGTCGGATCTAGAATCGAAGATCGCTTCCTCCATGATTTAAAGGAGGGACTTGACCAGGAGCGTGGCAAGCGTCGCTCGTTGGAGCAGACGGTGCAGGCTCACCATATCGAGCGGTTGGAAGACCGTTCGAAGAGTGCGTACTCCATGTTTGAGTACGAACGGAAGTATCATGCTGTTCGCAATGAGCTGTCGTCAGCCCATCGTAGTTTCGAGGATATTCGGAACCGGCATGAGAAACTACAAGTTCAACATGGGAATCTGGTTCGCGATCACAAGAATCTTTCGGGGATTCTTGAAAAGGGTGGTCAAATCCGTCCTCGGAAGAAGCCGCGTACTGATGGTACGGGCGGAGCCGACCAACATAAAAACGTAGGATGCGTTCGCATCTACGTGGCAATTCTATTGTGTACGCATTGCCTCTGCGATGCAGTACCTGGAAAGGCTCAATGAACTTGGGTAGTAGTATACTGCTACCCACATTAGTGACTACACGCTTAGGAAGGTCAACCGTAGAGAGCAGCACTAGATCATTAATTTAAATGAATGAACATTTGCTCTTCTATGTTTGTCTGCATTCCGTTTCTGACGGTCCACTGCGTTAGCAATGGAATACTGAACGGGAACGGATTATTGATTCTCGAGTTAGCAAAAATTCTTGTGCTGACTCATTTGTTTTGTATTTTTCAGTACGCTTTGTGCGCACAGCCATGAAATCTTTCTCAATACGATGTCGATTTCATCGACATCGACATCACTTGCGTCGTTGTTAGCTTCGACGCGTGATGAGCATGAGCCAGAAGTCGTTTTGCTCGTGCGAGTCCACCCCCCCTTTAAACTAGAGGATCCCTCTGATTGTGTGGGTATGCGAGGATGGCGTAAGCCATTCACTAAAAGCGGGAAATGCGTTGTAGATGCGTGCACCGAATTTTTGATGGCAAATTCGACCATCGGTAAGAACTCCCTCTCATTCGCATACGATTGGACGTAACCTCGAAGTATCTCTTCGAATGCGCGTTTACGCGTTCTGTTTAACCATTCGTTTCAGGGTGATCGGATGTTGACATAGTCAGCCGTGGCCCGAGAGATCGGAACATGGATTGCCAGAACTCGCCGTCTACCATGAATTTCTATCGGAGACCAGTTCACGAGGTAATCCTTGGAGTTTGAATACCGTGTCGTTAAAGACACGGTCACAGCTCGGAGCCGTGATCGACTCTGGTACTGCAGCAAGATGTACCATCTTCCTGAATCTGTACAAAAACAAGGATTCCATTGTTTTTGTGATCGTCCTCGGGATCCGAAGACGAAGTCCATAGATACGGACTGCCAACATTCTGTAGGAAAGGTAGAGGTTGGAGAGGTGCACGGGATAAAGGGCTGGGCTTTACCCGTTGACATACCTCGCAAGCACGAATGTAATGCGCACGAACTGACACTGACGTGGTTTAGCCAATTTACATATTACAGCAAGTTTAAAAATACTAAACGCGCGTTTTAGATTTTCTAGAAAAAGTCTTATTTTTTTTTTACCTAATGAAAATAAAATCATATTCCATGCTATAAATAAAAATATTTTAAATTTTAAAATTAACGATATTTTAAAAAATTTCGAATCAAAAACGGAGTTTTTATCCAATAAATTTTAATGCGTAAACATTACAACAATGATTTTATCATACTTGATTCGGATAACAAATTTGATGTCACCATTGGGTAACCATGGCTCAGAAAGTACGAGCCATGTTTAAATTGGCAGCATCAAGCCTTTACGATGCCTGTCTCTTGTTCATCAAATGGCCAACTCATGAACGTCTTGGAGCGTCCACAACCGTATGGATGTCTTACGAGTGAGTGCAACAGCCTACGAGTGAGTGCGATGGCCTCACTTGTAGGTCAATCGTTAGCATGACTGCACAAGACCTCCGTGTGAATACCCAACACTGTGGAGTTAGATCCCGATGGCTGTGCACAAGCACAGGCAGCGTCGAAGTTCGACCACTCGAATAAGTTGAGTGGTAAAAACGAGGATGCTTGCTTGAAAAGCAACGTCCGAGAAAGGTAAAAACGCCCGTCTATAAGAAAAAGTGCGAAAGTCCTAGATCGACGGAAAAGTCGATCGTAGAGCATCTCGCTTTGGTAGCGCAACCACAGCAAGGGATACTCCCCAAATATATTCTGTGGGTATAAGTCCCCAGAAACCTGTGATCAAAGGTTCCCAGGTACCTTTAAAAATATTTTTTAAAGAGGAAATGAGACAATTAATGTTTTAGTACCCAATGAAAAAAGTGTAGACGCTTATACTCTTGATCTAATAGCGCCTACGAAGTTACTTCTGAGAAAATTCAAATGCCAACGCTAGAACCGAAACGGTTCTTGCATGATTTGCGTAGTGGCAAAGTCAAGCAGATCTGCGTACTTGTCATAGATGAAAACTACGTGGCCGATATTCGGTCGGCAATAGTATTTCCTAAGAACGACCGAATTCTCAGCAGCTCATCGATGGACGAAAGTTACCTCTCTGAAAAGACTCAAATTGAACGTTTTACGTCCCATCCTGGAGCCTTGAAATACAAACCCTTTCTATGAGGATCTGATAGTATTTAAGAATGTCTTCTTTGAATCAGAACTGTGCGAGTTGCCGAAGGATACAGATAATCGACACGAAATCGATCTAATTCCAGGTTCGAAATACTGTGTCATGAAGCAGTGGCGATTGCCTCGTGAAAAAGTATTTACGATCGAGAAATTCTTTGCCTATCGCTTAGCAGCGGGCCATATGACGGAGTCAACCTGCCCACATAGCTTTCCGACTTTGTGTGCGTAAAGCCACAGGAGGGTGGGTGATTGCTTATGCGTTCAATAAATCGAACGCTGCAACGGTACCGGCTCAATTGCCGATACAACGAAAAGACGTAATCATTGCTGCTCTGTCAAAGAGTACTATCTTTTATCAATAGATATGATTGGTGTATTGCATCAAATCCTTTCGCATGAACAAGATATCTCTTATGCAGCAGTAAGCCCCCAAGCAGAATGCTATATAGTGTGCTAGTCATGCCACAGGAGCTTAGTAACGCCCCTGCGACATTTGGCAGATGTGTAACCAATCTGTTGAGATCGTGCAGGATTTCGCACCGAATTCTTTTGATGATGTCATCGTTCATAGAAGAGCGATTAATGAAAAGTCGAACATTGAAGTACATCGTACCCACGTCCGAAGGTTCTTACACCTATGCGTAAGTACAAGCTGTATGCAAATCTCATGAAGTGTATATTCGCTGCAAGCGAGATAGTACTTCTTGGGTGCGTTGTGGGTAAACACGGTGTCCGTCCGGATTTAGTAAAGATTAAGGCAATTACGGATTGGCTTGTGTCAGTTGATATAAAGGGACTCCGAAAGTTCCTTGGCTTAGCGGCGTACCTGCACAAGTACCCACGCAATTATGCCGGAATGATCGTACATCTTTCTTCTTTGTTGAAGAAACATGTAAAGTGGTCATGGAACGGCAATTGTCAGTGTTCCTTCGAGGGTATCAAACAAAGCTTCATGCAATCGTCAATGATGGCGATTGCGGTTGAAGACCGACCATTTATCTGGTATGTGACGCCAGCGATTTTGCAATCGGCTGTGCGTCAATGCAATACGACATGGACGGCGTTGAGCGCGTCATCTGTTATAAATCGCGTCAGCTTCAACCAGCGAAACACATCTACCCAGCGCTTGACAAGGAACTCCTTGCCATGAAACATGCACTGGCTAAGTTACGGGTCTATCTTATGGAAGATAGACGGTTCATTTATATACAGACCATGCCTCTTTACGCACCGCCGCAAACAGACCACACCTCTCGCAAAGGATGGCGGTATGGTTGTCAATTTTCGCGGAGTACATCTTCTTCATGGAATATAAGCCAGGACAGGACGATTTAACGTCGTCGCTGATTCTCTTTCGCACAGCCCGAATTTGAGCTGGCTGCGCAAATCAACAGTGAGCTTAAGGCCACCGTTTCAACAATATTTATCAAAGCACTTGGAGCACTGTTGAAAAGGTCAACTTCTATTCAATTTGAAACAGAAGCTCAGACGGAGCGTTCAAATCGAAGTCTCGAAGATATACTTCGAGGATATGTCCACACCCTTACGAGTTGGAGCGAGTTGTTGCCGATGGTAGAGTTTGCCATCGACAATTCAATTCAAGCTTCTACAAAGCGTACACCCTTTTACGTGAACGGCTTACGCCATCCCAGTACCACCATGTTTGGAAGTGACTCTTAATTAAGGGGAGGCTCGCTCAATCGAAAACCTTTCTAGCCCTTGCTCATCACGCATTGACTTTAAGGTCATTGCGAAGATTACCATGTTGTTTTAACCAACATCGAAGTGGACAAACTCAGTATCATGTATTGTACTTTGATAATGATGCTGAAAGCTCAGCATCGAAAATATCAATTATAACAATTATACTCTACCTATTAAGGAGAAGGACATCTTCGCAGTCCGGTCACACTGAAGACAAAGCAAAAACGAGTCAGCAGAAAAAGTTCTCTGGGCTAGAGAAGCGGTCCTTTTCGTACAATACAATATTTCATCGCTGATGCGGTGGGCCAAGAGAACGAAGCTCTGGCAAAAAAAGGAAAAGCAACCATTCTTTCATTTAGTGCTAACGACCTAGCCTGGTGTCTACGGAAAACCTACCAAAACATGTAGTGACGAATGTGAGTAGTAATAAATTACTGCCCAAGTATATCGGCCCGTCCCGTGTACTGCACGCCAAGGCAATGTCTACACGATCGAGCTGCCCCGTAGGATGCGTACGCATCCTACGTTTTATGTTGGGCATCTTCGCCCGTACCATCAGTGCAAGGCTTCTTTCGATTCCGAATTACACTGGAACGGTCTAAGACTTCCATTAAAGCCTTATGGTTTCGAGCCAAAGAATATAGTCACGGAACAAAGTCTGGTTATCGTGAACCATACGTCCAATCTATTTCTCCAAGGAAGAGCTCTTTTGACGAGCTGTCACCAGCTCCTTTTGAAGGGACTGATGTTTCTTTTCGTTCGCCAGTTGATCTGTCGCAACTTGCGCACAATTTCTTAACTGGTAACGAGAAATATTGTTGACCGTCACTGCTAATATTTGCGGCGACGGAATCGGTCGTGGTCAATGTCCTTTCTCAAATAATAAAGGGTATGATCCAAATCATGATGTTGATAAAAGTTCGTCAAACGAGGCGAATCTGATCTTTCCTCCCCCTCCACATCCATTGACAAATTCGATTGGTGAGAAGCGTTTTCTTGTTGAAAACTTCTCGAACAACCGTGAGGTAAAGGTGGTTCGAACGAGTTATCTTCGTTCATTGGCGAGAATATCCACCCTCGCATGAAAGTTGGGAACCTCGTTACCAACTGATATTGGACGTTCCGGGTCTCGTCTTGCAGTACGACGAGATCCATTCTCCTCTACAGAAGTTCTATTGGAGAACGGGCGCTTCTCACGCTCGTAAAAGGATAAAAGGTTCTCAATCCCTTATCGCGTCTCGTAAGATATGAGCGTCCTTCAATGAGGATCTTTGAGGGAATATGCTTTCTTAGGGGCATGACCTGGACCCTTAAAATAGCATTGGCATGAGTATCCCACGAGAGGCAAGGAATCCCTGCCTCTCTAAACAAACGGTGCAGCTTGTAGCGTCCACCGACAACAGTTCGTTTCTCGAAACGGTTACGGAAAGTGTAACGGGGTATATCGTTACATGAAGTTAACACTTAAAGGTCGTTAATTAATACATTATCTAAAAGGTAGATAATAGTTGGAGGATATTACTTGATATAGTAATGTTCAGAATTCTTATCCATAAATAGGTATAGACCATTATATCTATTTATTCCGCAGACTAATCAGCTGTAGATGTAAACAAAAGAGAGATACAGATAAGATAAGAATTCAATTGCATGTATAGTATTAGTCTATAATTAGGTTAGCATTTACAAGATGGATAGAAGAGATACTTAATTATATTAATACAGCTTTCATTCTACCCTCTTTAAGCTAGTTACCTTAAAGATAAGTCTTCCTCTGCACGTACTAGTGTACGTGAAATAACGTAAGGCACCACTCGCAACTGAAGCAGTGCGAAGTGGACTTGTTCTGAAGCAGTGCGAAGTGGACTTGTACTGAAGCAGTACAAGTCGTAGTGCCCCGCTACAGTGTACGTGAAGTAACGTAAGGCACCACTCGCAACTGAAGCAGTGCGAAGTGGACTTGTACTGAAGCAGTGCAAGTCGTAGTACCCCGTTACAGAAAGCATCCAGTTTGTCAAGCCAGACCTCGCCCCTTATGCATTCTACATTCTGTACAAATGCTATCCAACCTTAGAACAAAGAATTGATGCCCTTTCCAGCTTACAAGTGTACCATCGATGCCGGAAAATGCATCGATGAAGAATTCTCACCAGTTTTTTTCACTTTAAGTCACTCACTAGAGTGACGGTTTGTCAAAGTGAATAAGTAGTATTAACTCTACTCATTCACTTTGACAAACCATCACTATAGTGAGTGATTTCAAGTGAAAGAAATGGTTATTAATTCATATAAGTCTCCATTACGGAGCACAAATTGGTTTATTTCAATTTTAACTTTTTCGCAATCAGTAGTGTAATAAATATACCTTGTTACAACTCCTGTCAGCTTATTGCCGGAAATTAGCACATTTTGTTGCTTCGGTTTGCTCATTAGTTGTTGTCAAATTTACGGTTGATATTTAGAATACTACGATCGACGCCTTTAAGTTGTTAAGGGGTGCATCTCTTAATAGCCAAGGAGGATCAAAATTTCTAATGCTTCATACAGAAGATTGCTAAGCCTACTCCGATTAACACTTACCGCTTGATCTACATACTACAAATGCGAACCGACACACATCAACGAGGCAATAAGTAAGTTTTAAGTAATGCATCCCCTACCGTGAATTAGGCTTCTTGCGCTAGATAACGAGAGGGTTGGACCTAAATTGATCATTAGATGATTCAAACGCACAACAAAGACAAAGAAAATGGAGCAACAGATTCAACTGCAAGAGGCAACGCATTGTATTGACATTACTCTACTCAAACTAAAGTTTTACAACATTAACTTCGAGGTAAGCATTGAAAGAAACTTTGCCCCTGAATACCTCAGAGCCCGCTTCAATGGAAAGTAAGTCTAGTGGAAGAGTGATGCTGTCCTTCGGTAGACTTTTAGGAAAGTCCAAGAGATTTCCAACAAATTTCATGGCATTCTGATACGGAATATACGTAAAGGTGGTGACATCGTTAACTTTGTTCGTGATAACATGAAATAGCATTCCGTTCACGACTACAGTTGAATCCTCGGAAGAAGTCGCCACAACAGGCCCGTTGTAAAAGGCCAGTCTGATGATATGCACGAAAGTGGCAGACCCGTCTGTTCTGCGCCCAGTATTTATTTTTATTACGGCAGACGAAGAATTGCCACTTTGTTGCTCGGAAATGCCAAACGAGAAAGTCGCATGAACCTCTCGAATCGAATCGAGAGGCATCCAAGGAAACTTAGTCTTAGCAAACGCTGACGACACCTTATACGTAGGATCATCTTCGAATACGTTAAAACTCGAAGACCACTCGATGGCTGTTTCCGAGTCTTTCGAAGATGTTGAGCACACGGAATTGCCAGCACTGGCCTGACTGTTTAGGACGTAAGATTTGAAATCCAACAAGCCGGCTTTACAGTCTGGTGAGACGTTACTCTCAGTTGCCGCCACAACGGCGAAGGCCATTGCAATAGGAATGAAAAAGTTCATCATGGTTGGTCGGAGCGAGGCAAATTGCTTATGACAACAGAAAGTGAGAGAGCTCTTGGCAGCAATGACGTCCCTTGAACATCCGAGAGGTTGGGGACTAGCTTTGGGTGTACCGTTATGCTAATCGACGGGGGGGGGCTGTGAATGTCGCAATTGGCTATTTCAGGCTTTAAAATCTACCGCATGGATTGCTTGTTCCGTCTATGGTCTAATGTGGAGGCTTTGCACCAGGGACTCAACATAATTTGACAAAATTATGAAAGAAATTTCGTGTAACTCTTAGGATCGTGGCTTGTCGCAATCTTGTGGGTTGCATGAAGGCGAAAAAATACGTGCACAGTAGCAAGCAAGGGTTGTAAACACCATCTGCGCACGATGGATCTCTACATTTTTATCTTGAGATCGAGCAAAGCCAGACAGTCTGTCGAGAGCAGCCGCGCCAGGAAAGGTAGAAGATTTAATAGCGGCCGCTTTGTGATATAGGGTATAAAATTGTCTCTTCACATCGGACGATACGAAACGACCAGTACTTTGCTGGTCTGCAGACAATCCGTAACTCAATGAAGAAATGAAGAGCATGCTGTTTGCACGATGAAGTCATTCTTGAAATATTGGGGAACCGGTATAGGCACACACTCCCCGTCGGTTTGTTTAGGGTAGATTAAAAATAAACAGTTTAATTATTCCGCTATATCGCAAAATTGACAATTTTTACTTTAGAGTAGTTTTAGAAAACCCTTAATGATTGTGACAGCAGCATGTAAAGAGCAATTTGAAATAAGTAGCTGGACGCGCGGCCTTCGTCGTTAAGCCAACTCCTTTACTCTCTTCTGATCGTTTCAAGCAGAATATTATCTTGATTAACGTGACAGCTGCGTTCAGATCTAACGTCACTCGAACTTCTGAGCTTATCATTCAAAAGTTGGTGAAGCGAGGGGTTCCGTTACATAAATACTATTTACTAGAAGAAAAATTATGAATATTATTTCCTATTAGAGGAAATAAATAAGTAAAGAAGTACAAAGCTATTATCGTTGATAATTCTGACTGAATAGTTTCAATATTACCAGACTTGGTAATAATACATTAGTTCTATTGATTGGGGTTGTTTTAAGTTTAAATAAACCCCGCTAATCGTCACAAGACACGATTGTGCGGTGCGCAAGTAGGCGATACAAAGTTAGTTAGAAATAGAATAAAATCAGAGTAGATGGAAGATCGTTAAGTAGGACTTAACAAATAAAAACAATGTTGCTTTTTCTCTATTCTAAAGCCTTAGAATTTACCTTTAGTAGCGAAGACCTCTTGGCTACTCAGAATCCTCCTCTGTAACGGGCTAAAGTTGCCCTAATGTTACAAAGTCCCTGTTAAGTACACTTGGTATACTTAAGAGGATGGTCAATTACTAAATTAAAGTAAGTAGACCCAGCACTCGGGTGTGGTTCACATTTGTGACCAACCCTTGTGTATGTGATGCACATGGGTGCATTCACATTAGGAGGGATGACGGCTAGCGTCATCATTAACGCGAGGTATCTAGGAAGATACGTTCGCAATACATATTAAGTGGTATCTATAGAGATGGCATTTTGATTGGTAAAAATAGGTATTTATATTTAATACATTTTTTTAAATCAGTCTGAAAACTACTTTCTACTTGGTAAGTGCGCACGAGGAGACGGATTACCGCTCCCGCGACGACACTTAACCAAAGTACTTAGTGCGTTGGGTGAGGTCGCTATCGCGCCCACCACAACTACCTCATTGCACGCAAGAGAAGCTGGTTAAACCGCTTTCTCGCTGTGCTAGGGTGTGCGTCTAAGTAGAGCGTGGCCGCATTACGACGTGCCTGCCTACACTTGGTAGCACTTGAAATCCTTCCCACGACCCGCATCTCTGCGTGTGTACGTGAAAATGAGCCTCAATATTGATTGGGCTCATTTCCCCCACCTCTCCGAACATCATCGGGAGGTGGCAGGGCTTATGACGCAGGGACTTGGTGAACAAGCCCTGGCCAGGCTCCTGGGTAGTCCTCCTGAGCAACATGTTGCTCAGTTGGTGCAGTTTGAGGCATTCGTGCTCGGACAGTGGAAGGCCACGTCCGAGTCACAAGGCCATGCTGCGGCGGAGTCCGTCACTCAGACTCAGGATGAGCTGAGTAATGAGCAGGCTCGGGGTGAGGCTCTCAACAGGACTGTTGAGATGCTCTCTGCCCGGCCGCACCAGCCGAGGCCCATTCGGATGGACCCGCCCAAGCTGCAGCGCGCACGATTGTCCACTTGCTTTTAGCCGTGGAGCAATGCGGTGTAGCGCAGCTCTTCGAGGACGACAGCCGGATGGTGTCGTACGCCATGTCGCATCTGCGCGGTAAGGCCTCAGAGTGGGCTTACTCGGCGCTTATGGCGGACAGAAAGGCGTTCCCTACATAAGCGATCTACAAGGAAAAGATTCAGGCCATGTACCAGCCACCGAACAACGAAGTGTTGCTTCAGGCGCGCGACAGGCGAAGCGATCTCTGCAAGAGTATGCGCGAGAGATGTGCTCGCTGTCGGCGTCCATTACCGTAGGTCCGATTCCGGAGCACTTTAAGGTGCCCACGTTAATGAACGGACTACAGCATGGCCCATCGCGACAGGCCCTTTTTCAGAAAGGAGCCGCCGACGATGGAAGAGGCAACCAAAATTGCCTTAGTTGGGGAGAAATTCTACAACAATGCCTCGGCGACAGCTTGGTATAAGCCGTTGTCCGAGAGGTCAGATGCCACTCCCATGGAGTTGGGCGATGGAGACGTTGTCTGTTTTAAATGCGGCAAGCGCGGCCATATGATGGCTCGCTGCTATGCCAGGGTCCCTGCTGGGGCGAAGACGCCCAGCAAGAAGGACTCCCTACCCAAAGGGCGATGGCAAGAACCAGCGTGCGAGACGCATGAGTTCTGCATCGACCACTGAGGGGTCGGGAAATGCAGGAGCGCAGTAGGGGCGGGATGCCCTACTGACGCGGACTCTGAAGCTACCCCTAAGTTCAGAGTTGTGGAACAAATGGGTAGCATAGTCCCTGAGGTCTCGAAATTTCGGACCTCAACCCTGCTGGTCTATAGCGCTCATGTAAGAGGCTATGACCAGGTGATGACCCTCCTAGTGGATTCGGGTGCATCACAAAATTTTGTGAAACTCGCGGCTCTAAGAAAGAGACCGGCGATGTTTGAGTCGCTTTGCCAGGATGGCAAGCGAGAAGAGGCGACCGTTCGTTTAGCGAACGGCGCGCTCGTTAAGTCTGAGGGAGTTCAGGTAGAACTCGCCTTCAGCTTTAGTGACTTCTCTTGTAAAGAGAAGTTCACAGTGCTAGGAATGGAGAGTCCGTATGACCTCATCCTAGGCATGCCATGGTTGGCAAAGTACCAACCATGGATAGACTGGCGTACACGCACAGTTGCGAACTCTACGCAGGACACCGGAAAGGATGTGCTCCTGCGAGAGGCCTATGCAACTGATGTCGTGTCGAACACAGTTGAGGGTGCGTTGACGGGATGTCAAACGTCACCAATTCCTACCCAGCTCGTGGAGACTGAGGTAGTGAATAGGACGATGACAAGTAGTCATGCGTCCGAATGTCCTGCACAGAGCCGAGAGCCTGTGGCAGTAGACGGCGAGCTGACAAGAAGTCATGCGTCGCATAAACCGGCACAGTGCCAAGAGCCTGGTGCGGTTGGAAGGGGTGCGTTAGCCAGGAGTGCAACGGCACCCGCTTCCCAGAAAAAGGTCGTGGTGACTCGAAGAACGAGTACCCGACAGATTAGGACGATCAAAGGCACGTCTAAACGAGTGACCTTTGGATCAGTCTCTAATGAAGAGGACGGGCCTTCGAACGAGGTGTTCGAGGCCGTCAAAGACGAAATTGCGGAGGCATCCTCAGTTGAGGTGCTCCGGCAAGTCTTTAAATCTGCCGAGGAGATAGTAAATCTCCCGGAGATGTCGTGGGATCTGTTCCTTGCCGAATTAAAGGAAGGAAAGATCCACGAAATAGTC
>NW_027152196.1:657610-683544 GCF_004359215.1 Bremia lactucae | reverse complement strand
ACTTCGAGGCTAGACACCAGGAAAGTGTGTCTAGTGCGAAAGCACAATTTCAGCCGTCGACGTTGGCAGCTATGATAGCATACCACGTGACGAGCTCATTGGTCTCGGAGATAAAAGAGAGCTACAGTCAGGATGACCACTGTCGCCTACTGTTGGATCACTTTGGTAGACGAATAGTTTCCCTTCCGTCGCATCTAAAAGCTAAGCTAAATCGCTTTAGGTACAGCATGACATGTTATGGCATCATCTGTCACCTTGTAATCCCTTAAGAGTCTATGTGCCTCATGAGACAGATCTCAAGCTGATAATATTTCACGAGCTTCATGATGCGCCATCTATTGAACATCTAGGCCGTGAAAAGATATTCTTCCGAGTGCCAGATGAATTTTGGTTGCCACACCTATAAAAATGGACATACTGAGCAAAATGGTGCATTTAGCACCATGTTAAACATCGATCGCAGGCAAGGAGGCAGCTCTCTTGTTCCTGGATCATGTTTACCGACTACACGGGATGCCCGAGTCCATAGTATCGGACCGGGATCCTCGTTTTACGTCTGGTTTTTGGCGACATGTGTTTGAGCTGCTTGGTAGCAAGCTCCACATGTCGACCGCAGATCATCCCCAGACCGATGGCCAAACAGAACGTGCCAATCGGGTCGTGGCGGATGTCTTACGCACTATAGCAACTCCCAAAGAGTGGAGCAAGCAATTGCCCTTTGTGGAGTTCGCTATAAATAACAGTGTCCAGGCCAGTACGGGTAAGACACCGTTTTATGTTAACGGACTGCGCCATCCTCAGACGCCAGTCTCGTTTGTGCGCAGGTCGAGTCTTAGTGGTAGAGGGCCCCTACCTATGCTCGGTGCGAAAGAGGGACATAGTTTCGTCAATATGACGATGATCCATGAGAGCATCATCTCAACGACTGGAACTTGCCCTAGTGGCCCTGCCAGTTTAGCAGTGGTCAATAAAACTACGCCTTCTGACCGACCTCTTGGCGGTATCATAGGCGAGTTTGATGCTAAAAGCGTGAGCGAGGCTCAACGCTTTGTGGATGAGCGATTAGCCATCACACGTAAAGTCCGTGACGCAATGGCCAGCGCACAGGACAAGCAAAACGAATATGCGGACCGAAATGGTCGCAAAATAATGAACGCTTTAGAGTGGTTGAAAAGTACTATTAAGTACGGCTACCCTACCTAAAAATGCAATGTCTGTACTACCTGGAGGTACTACAAAGTTGTTGCCGCATTTTATTGGGCCCTTTACGGTTAGAAGAGGATAGAGACCTATATTATAGGTTCACTCTTCCCCCGTATATGAAGACGCACCCCGTATTTTACGTGGGTCACCTAAACACAACATCCGTCTAAGGAGACCGATGGTGACGCCGACTGTGAGTATAGCATCGTTCGGTGTGGGGGGCGGTGAAGGCGAAAAGCTATCCGACCGACGCCTCCCACCACGGACAGGACTGGGAGAGCGAGGGACATCACATGAGTGCTGCGGATCCCTCAGCATTACATCACGTGAGTAACGCGGATCTTTCAGCATAATCCTTTCAAAGAGATCCAAGCGAGTCTTCAGACGCTCATAACCCTGACGAGCCTTCGCTCGGACATCAACAAGATTCGAGGTCAGTCGCGAGATTTGACCCTCGGGATCCCCAATAGGTCGTTCAGCAGCGCTTAACGCCTGTGGCTGAGCGGACGAGTGTAAGGCAGCCGCAGTAGGTGGGCGAGATCGCCACTCCTTTCGGGCACCGCCTGCACTGATGAATGGGGTTGGGAATCAAGGCTTTCTTGTTAGAAGGTTGCTTGTCCACCGCTCCGTGAGGCAAGGGTATCAGATCCTCGTCCAATGGAAAGGTTACCCGAAGAGTTTTGACTCTTGGGAACCGATCGATACCATACGTATTGATGTGCCCGGCTTGGTGGCTGCCTATGATAAGGAGCACCAGCTGAGGCCTCTTCGCTAGTCTCAAATGGACTAGCAGAAGTAGCGTTGTGAGAAGAAACAGGGGGTACAGTACCGCCCATGATTTCTTCTACACTCAAGCGAACGAAATTAATTCGCTGCGACCGCTGTTTCATCGCATCGTATTGCGGATGAATGCGGCGCAGGAATTCCGCCTTGTATTGGTCGGGCGTTTTATTTGAACGCAACACGATCGACTCTGGTACTGCAGCAAGATGTACCATCTTGCTGAATCTGTCTACCAAAACAAGGATTACATTGTTTTTGTGATCGTCTTCGGATTTCCCGAAGACGAAGTCTATAGATTCGGACTGCCAACATTCGGCCGGAAACTATAGAGGTTGGAGAGGTGCACGGGATGAAGGGCTAGGCTTCACCCGTTGACATACCTCGCAAGCACGAATGTACTTGCGCACGAACTGATACTGGCGGGTCCAGGATTAAATGACCGATATAAAGCCGGTAAATCTCTAAAATATTTATCGGACATATTCATCAGATTATCCATTAAACGCAGAAGGTCGTTATCTTCTCCGTAGGCTTTCTTTATGTCCTCAACCAAGGTTGATGATAGAACACTTGAAATGGGTGTTGCAACAGTGGGATTGTTTTCACTGTTGGAATGCGCAGCCAGCTCGAAATCAGGTCGGTGTGATAACCCATTTGCGACGACATTAAGTCGTCCTGGTTTATATTCCACGGAGAAATTGTACTCGCGAAGAAGGACAGCCACCTCGCCATTCATTGCGAGAGGTGTGGGTTATTTACGGCCGTGCGTAATGACGCATGGTCCGTATATACGATTAACGGTCTATCTCCAAAGAGATGGACCCTAAACTTAGCCAGTGTATATTCCATGACAAGGATATCCTTGTCATGTACTGGGTAATTGCGCTCAGCTGGTTGCAGCTGAAGCGATTGGTAACAGACGGCGCGCTCCGCGCCGTCTTTATCGTATTGCGTTAAAGCATAGCAAATTACGA
This sequence comes from Bremia lactucae, assembly GCF_004359215.1. Taxonomy (NCBI): domain Eukaryota; phylum Oomycota; class Peronosporomycetes; order Peronosporales; family Peronosporaceae; genus Bremia; species Bremia lactucae. The sequence goes on along the minus strand of NW_027152196.1, from coordinate 680,584 downwards.
AATCGCTGGGGTCACAGACCACATGGAACGGTCTGTCTTGATCTGCAATCGCCAAGATGGGCGATAGCATCAAGCTTTGCTTGATACCTTCAAAGGAACGCTGACAATTAGCGTTCCATAACCATTTCTCGTCTTTTTTAAAGAGACGAGAAATATGAACTGTCATCTCGGCATAATTGCGGGAGTACTTGTGCAAGTACGCCGCTAATCCAAGGAACCTTCTAAACTCCTTGACATCGACTAGAACTGGCCAGTCGGTGATTGCCTTGATCTTTTCGGGATCAAAGCGCACGCCGTGTTTACCGACGATGCACCCAAGAAATGGTATTTCGCTTGCAGCGAATATACACTTCTTGAGATTTGCGTACAACTTATGCTTTCGCATAAGTGTAAGAACCTGACGAGCGTGAGTTTCATGAATTTCCATGTCCGTCTTTCTGTCCGTAGCCCGGCTATGGACGAATATATTGTCGAAGTAATTCGGTGGGAATTATCGCACCGGTCTCAACTGATTCGTTACCCATCTGTTGAATCTCGCACGGGCCTTGCTAAGCCCCTGTGGCATTACTAGCCATTCCCAGAGCATCCCGCTGGGAGTGCTCACTGCTGTGCACAGGATGTCCCGTTCACGCATAAGGATCTGCTAAAATCCATCCATCAGATCCATAGACGAAAAAATTGTACTCCCAAACATACCATCTATGATTACGTCTTTTCTAGGTATTGGCGTTTGAGCCGGAACCGTTGCAGCGTTCAGTTTATTGAACGCTTGCACTATCCGCCACCCTCCTATGGCCTTTCGCACCCAGAAGTTCGAAGAGCTATGTGGCGACGTTGACTCCCTCACATGGCCTGCTTTAATCGATCAATAAAGAATTTATCGGTTAAGTACTTGTTCACGAGCAGTGGCCACTGCTTCATGACACAGCACTTCGAGTCCGGTTTGAGCTCGATCTCATGTCGAGTGCCTTTATCCTTAGGCAATTCGCATGGAGCTGTTTTAGGGAATGCATCCCAGAATTCAATCAAATCCTTATATAAAGGATTCGTCTTAAGTGACTCCCAGGATTGAGTAGTATATTTCTCAATCCGAGTCTTCATATCGAGGACACTTTCGTCCATCAAAGAGCTGCTGAGAACCCGTTTGTTCTCTGCAAAATTCCCGCTGACCGAATATCGGTCACGTAATCGTCATCGGTGACGAGTACGCAGATCTGCTTGATTTTACAACTATGCAGATCTCTCAAGAACCGCTTGAGTTCTAGGGTTAGGAATTGAGTTATCTCCGAAGTTAACTTCGGAGGTTCATACAGATCAAGAGTATAAGCGCCTACTCCTGATCCGTCATTAACCAAGACATTCAATGTCTCGGTTTCTTCCTGGGAATTATCCACAGTCTACCGAGGGATTGATCCCTCGGCATGCTGAAGTCTGGTCACTTCAGCATTTACTATTTGAGGAGATTTATCCTCAAGTACGTGGGGACTTCTTCCCTCAAAGTCTTCCGACTGTGATTGCGCTATCACAGTCGGGTCCTCCACGGTCGACTCTCTACTCGACCTAGGATCATCGTGTTGTCCCTTTGGGGCAACCGTTCACTCCTTGAATGTCGCTGCCAGGCGTACATTCATGTCTCAATCCACTCGACCCTCTTCGAGTGGTGGACCTTCGGCGCTGCGTGTGCCTCACAGCCACCGGAAGCTGACTCCAGAGGGTGGTTAGTAATCACACTGTGATCTTGTGCAGTCGTACTAACGACCATACCACAAGTGAGGCCATCGCACTCACTCGTAGTATATCCACACGCTTGTCGACGCTCCAAGACGTTCATCAGATAGTCATCTGATAAACAAGTGGCAGGCATCTTTACGGATCGATGCTGCCTGCTGATTATTGGGTCATATTTCCTGAGCCAAAGTAAACCTAGGATGACATCAAATTTGTCATCCATATCCAGTACGAAAAAATCATCATCGTACTGGAAATTCTTTAACGTGTTGTGAAGTATCCCTTCGCCTTTCATTACTGTTATCGATGCGCCTGTCGCAAGACGCACCGTCATCCCCGTTAGAGGGATGTCGCGCTCACAATATTTGAGCCCTACGACCCTCAAGTGACTGGCGACGAATAAAGTTATTCGACGCTCCACAGTCCACTAGGGCTCTAAGTGACAAATCATTTGTCCCTTTTAATTTCAAGGTGATGACGAATACCTCATCATCAGGTGCAGAGACACGTAATGATTGTGTGTCTGAAGCAACTTTAGTCAAGAGATTTGCAAATTCTCTTGAGGTTACTGGATCAGTAGGGCGTTGCGCCCCTACTGCCCCGACTGTTTTTTAGGGGTCCACCTCGCTGTTGCGAATTCGCAATAGCGTCGGACCCGCGACCGTTGCCCATTGGCATTCGGTCCATGTTTACGTTCAGTACCTCTCGGTACTGGGCGTGGAGCACTACACTCCTGAGCGTAGTGTCCTATCATTTGACAGCGATTGCATTTCTGTAATCGCTTGTTGTTCAAAAAACGAGGTTTCTCACTTTTGACATAGGAGAGGTCCACAGGTTCTGGACCTCCCAGTTCGCGTCGTCTTGGAGGACGAGATGATGACGAACTAGCTTGAGCCTGTCTCAAGCTAAAGTCCTCCTGTTCCGCAACGGATATTGCTTCTTCAAGCGTATCTAGTTCCAAGCGGAACAGGTAGGTCTTTACGGGACCATCCATAAGACCTTGCATGAACACCGTAATCATCGTGTGTTCATGAACTGGGTTATTTGTAATACAACTCGCTGTGCGTCCTATGTGCTGGGCATAATCGTGAGCATCACGCTTCCTCGCTTGAGATTCAAAAGCTCTGATCGAGCTCTGAACTCAGCCCTAGACGGTTCATACGTCTGTTTGAACCGCCTCTAATGACCCAAAGACATATGGGTCGCGCAACTTAAGGCCTAGTGCCCAAGTTTCGGCACAACCTGCAAAATTTGTCCGAGCAAATGCGAATTGCATTTGCTCGTTGATGATGGTGCGAGCCCTTATGGCATCGTCCAACTCGACAAGCCATCTTAAGAGGGGGTCTTTTTCGACTTTTCCATACTAAAGGTTTCAATCTTTAAGGTTTCGGGACGACGCGTGTGCATCATCCCAGGTACAGGGATTTGTACCTGTTGTAACCTCAACAGTTCTGCCTGTTGGGAACCTTGCTGATAAAGCAAGGCCATCTTCTCTTTCGCCTTGTCAAGCTCATGTTATATGAACTTGGCGATGACTGAATAGAGGGCATCTCTGTCCTAACTGGACAGCATGGCCAGGATGGCATCGTTCCCTACGGTCGAACTCATCCGTTCGACTGCACTCCTTTCTATATCTCTTAAAAAGGAGTAGCTATCACGCGAAACGCATGCGTATTTCCATTATCATCTGACATGTCCATTTAAGATGATAGAGCTGTGGTTCTTGGACGGACTACAAAGTGCTACCAGGTCTAACGGGGCACTGCCGACTTGTACTGCTTCAAGCGGTGCCAAACGTCGCGTACACAAATACGTGGAGAGGAAGACTCTCTTTAAAACGCTTTCTTTATAAAAGAGTTAAAGGCACACTATATTTAATATAATTAAGCTCTTCTGCTTTTTACTAACTTAATCATATACTAATACAAAACATGTAACAAAGTGTTATCTGTCTCTTTTCGCTCGTTCAGTGCTTACTGGACCGCGGAGCAAGAATATTGAAAGGCCTATATCTACTAATGAAAAAGCTTTACTAATGTCAGTATGTAAAGTAATATTCTTAAAATATTATCTACTTTTTAGATAATATATTTATTAACAACCTTAAAGGGTTAATTAATTGTAACGATACTTCGTTAGAGTAATACTCATCGTTTCTCGATCAGCGCCGCGTCTGGCAGTGATTGTCCCGTTTCACATAATATTAGGGTGCGACTATTGCCACAGACGTGTTGACTATTGCCACTGACGCGTTGACTATTGCCACAGACGTGTTGACTATTGCCACTGACGTGTTGACTATTGCCACATGCGTTTGATTATTGCCACAGACAAAACATTTCTGATTTGCTAGTCAGTGTAAGCTAATTAAATTGGTCGACATAGTGGCGGTATTATTGGTTCTACGTAAGATACATTATACATGGGTTTAATTTTACTCTCTTTTCGGTCGCTTTTAGTCACATGATACACATCACAATCCGTTCAGTTTTAAGTGACACTGGCTTACAAATCACATTTTGGAAAGCCGTTCTCGGTGCTGCCGTGGTTGCGTGTTTGTTTTCATTATGACCGATCGTGTAACGGGGCACCTTTCACTACCACTTGGTATGTACATTCAACCTTACGCTGATTACAGTGAAGGTGAGGTCCCTCGAAACTTCACTTCACAAAGGTACAAAGGAAGATTTCTATGAAGTTAAGGGGGATTACCTTTATAGTCTCTAGGGTAAAGCTTTATAATAGAGCAAAAGTAAAACTGTATAACTGTATTTAGTTTCCTACGTTACGATCTTATATCGACAATTGAACTTATTATATTAATAACTAACTAATTATGGCGTCTCCTTGCTCACCGCACAGTCGTAACTTTTAACGATTGGCGGAGTTGATTTAGACTTAAATCTACTAATCAATAGAGCTAATGCCATATTGCATTAATATTACCAAATTTGGTAACATTAGACCAATTTAAGTCAAATTAATAAAGACAATAGTTCTGTACTTCTTTATTTATTTTCCTCTCATAGGTAACAACACGTATTATTCCTCTTATAGGAATAATGCTTATGTGGCGAAACACCCCATTACATCACCCCCTCCCAACCAACAGTCGCTATAGTGAAGTTTTAGGGTGACAGAAATTGGTATTATGTCTTTCCCTGTATTTTCTCCTTATTGAATTAATTAAGTTTCCGAATCATCGCATTATTGATATTTGTTCAGAAATCTATATGGTGACAAAAAGTCTGTGCGCGTAGCCCGTGAGGCCGCAAAGCTGGTAGCTGCACGGATTAGTGTAGCTGTTAGTAATGCAATTGTTTCAGTAGATGCTTCCGCGTCTACTGTGGGTAATACGTCACCTCCTACTCCCATTGGATGCGATCAGAATATGTTATCTGCTGATGCCGTTGCAGGTGACGGTGATAAGTCACCTGCTACATCAATTGTAGGTGACTGGTCCAAATCTTAAAGACCTCATACGACCCAAAGACTAATAAGTCAAGATGCATGAGCCACAAGGCCAAAGATTTGGCACGTCCGGTTAAGTTGGACATGCCGAATTTCACTTTGTCGCATCATCCCTGATACGGCAAGCTTCTATGGCGTCGTCTAATTCTACGATCGTCTAAAACTGGGGTGCCTCAAACTTAGAAAATTTCGATCTTTTAGCTTTCAGGTCGACGCGGAAGCGTCAACCCTTTAGCAGCGATTACATGCTGCTGTCTCAACAATTCCAGTTGTTGGGTACATTGTTCTCCCAACACCTCCACGCATTGAGAGCTTGCTGGTGAAGCAAGGATACTTTCTCTTAGGCCCCGTCGAGCTCGTGGTGTATGAACTCGGCTATGGCCGGATCCTGTTCATCTCTGCCAAGAGTGTACAAGCATGGCGTCAACGGCTCGTCCGCCTACGAACGGAGTAATCCTTTCGATCGCTTTTCTTTCATGGTAACTTAAATGAGTAAACCCTTCACGCGTTGAGTGAAAGCCTTCTTGAGGGGCTGGAAAGCTTTATACTTTTCATTTAACATGTCTTTGTCGGATAGAACGTGCGTAGGTCGTTGAACGGATTACGAAGTGCTACCAGGTGAAACGGATCACTTTTCACTAGTACTGATAGCTACTTGTCAACCTTACACTCCTTGTACCTTTGCATAAGTAATATTTCGGGGCACCTTACCTTCACTATTCTCAAGGTTTTTATGAAGCTAAGGAGACTTAGCTTGAGAGTCTACACAAAGGCTTCAGAATAGAAATTGAGTAGAACTGTATATAATATATTCAGTTTCCTCCGTAACGGTCTTCTATCTACTACTGNAGTCTTCATATCGAGGACACTTTCGTCCATCAAAGAGCTGCTGAGAACCCGTTCGCTCTCTGCAAAATTCCCGCTGACCGAATATCGGTCACGTAATCGTCATCGGTGACGAGTACGCAGATCTGCTTGATTTTACAACTATGCAGATCTCTCAAGAACCGCTTGAGTTCTAGGGTTGGGAATTGAGTTATCTCCGAAGTTAACTTCGGAGGTTCATACAGATCAAGAGTATAAGCGCCTACTCCTGATCCGTCATTAACCAAGACATTCAATGTCTCGGTTTCTTCCTGGGATTTATCTACAGGCTACCGAGGGATTGATCCCTCGGCATGCTGAAGTAAGTCTAGTCACTTCAGCATTTACTATTTGAGGAGATTTCTCCTCAAGTACGTGGGGACTTCTTCCCTCAACGTCTTCCGACTGTGATTGCGCTATCACAGTCGGGTCCTCCACGGTCGACTCTCTGCTCGACCTAGGATCATCGTGTTGTCCCTTTGAGGCAACCGTTCACTCCTTGAATGTCTCCGCCAGGCGTACATTCATGTCTCAATCCACTCGACCCCCTTCGAGTGGTGGACCTTCGGCGCTGCGTGTGCCTCACAGCCACCGGAAGCTGACTCCAGAGGGTGGTTAGTAATCACACTGTGATCTTGTGCAGTCGTACGAACGACCATACCACAAGTGAGGCCATCGCACTCACTCGTAGTATATCCACACGCTTGTCGACGCTTCAAGACGTTCATCAGATAGTCATCTGATAAACAAGTGGCAGGCATCTTTACGGATCGATGCTGCCTGCTGATTCTTGGGTCATATTTCCTGAGCCAAAGTAAACCTAGGATGACATCAAGTTTTTCATCCATATCCAGTACGAAAAAATCATCATCGTACTGGAAATTCTTTAAGGTGTTGTGAAGTATCCCTTCGCCTTTCATTACTGTTATCGATGCGCCTGTCGCTAGACGCACCGTCATCCCCGTTAGAGGGATGTCGCGCTCAATATATTTGAGCCTACTACCTTCTAGTGACTGGCGACGAATAAAGTTATTTGACGCTTCACAGTCCACTTGGGCTCTAAGTGACAAATCATTTGTCACTTTTAATTTCAAGGTGATGACGAATACCTCATCATCAGGTGCAGAGACACGTAATGATTGTGTGTCTGAAGCAACTTTAGTCAAGAGATTTGCAAATTCTCTTGAGGTTGCTGGATCAGTAGGGCGTTGCGCCCCTACTGCCCCGACTGTTTTTTAGGGGTCCAACTCGCTGTTGCGAATTCGCAATAGCGTCGGACCCGCGACCGTTGCCCATTGGCATTCAGTCCATAATTACGTTCAGTACCTCTCGGTACTGGGCGTGGAGCACTACACTCCTGAGCGTAGTGTCCTAACATTTGACAGCGATTGCATTTTTGTAATCGCTTGTTGTTCAAAAAACGAGGTTTCTCACTTTCGACATAGGAGAGGTCCACAGGTTCTGGACCTCCCAGTTCGCGTCGTCTTGGAGGACGAGATGATGACGAACTAGCTTGAGCCTGTCTCAAGCTAAAGTCCTCCTGTTCCGCAACGGATATTGCTTCTTCAAGCGTATCTTGTTCCAAGCGGAACAGGTGGATCTTTACGGGACCATCCATAAGACATTGCATGAACACCGTAATCATCGTGTGTTCATGAACTGGGTTATTTGTAATACAACTCGCTAAGAGTCGTATGTGCTGGACATATGCTTGAACATCACGCTTGCCTTGCTTGAGATTCAAAAGCTCTGATCGAGCTCTGAACTCAGCCCTAGACGGTTCAGACGTCTGTTTGAACCACCTCTAATGACCCAAAGACATATGGGTCGCGCAACTTGAAGCCTAGTGCCCAAGGTTTGGCACAACCTGCCAAGTTTGACTGAGCAAATGCGACTTGCATTTGCTCGTCGACGATGTGACGAGCCTTTATAGCATCGTCCAACTCGACAAACCATCTTAAGAGGGAGTCTTCTTCGACTCCTCAATACTTAGAGATGTTAATCTTTAAGATTTCGCGATGACGCGTGTGCGCCATCCCAGCTAAAAAGATCTGTACCTGTTGTAACCTCAATAGTTTTGACTGTTGAGAGCCTTGACAATTTAACAAGGCTACCTTCTCCTTCGCCTCGTCAAGTTTATGTTGTATGAACTTGGCGATGGTTAAATGGAGGGCATCTCTGTCCAATCCGGACAGCATAGTCAAGATGGCAGCGTTCCTTACGGTCGATCGACAGCACTACTTTCTATGTCACTTAGAAAGGAGTAGCTATCACGTGAGACGTGATGCGTATTTCCATATCATCTGACATGTCCATGTTAGATGATGGAACTGTGGTCCTTTGACGGACTAGAAAGTGCTACCAGGTTTAACGGGGCACTAATGACTTGTACTGCTTCTGTAGAAGTCCACTTTGTACTGCCTCAGTGCGAGTGGTGCCTCACGTCACTTCACGTACACAAGTACGTGCAGAGGAAGACTTTTTTTAAACACTTGCACAGAAGAACTTAAATAAGTTAATACAGTTGTAAAGAGGGTTAATTAAATACTGTAATTCATATAATTAAGTTCTTTTGATTCTATCTACTTAATACTAACTTAATTGAACTAATACAAAACATGTAATAAAAGTCTTATCTGTCTTTCTCTTTGCGCGCGTCCAGCGCTGACTGGACCGCGGAGAAAGTAGATATAATGGTCTTTATCTACCAATGGATATGCTTTTAGAATATTATCATGTAAAGTAATATTCTCCAAATACTATCTACCATTTAGATAATATATTTATTAAAAATTTTAAGTGTTAATTTCATGTAACGACACCCCCGTTACAATGGGACTATCAGGTGACTTATACCAGTTACCTTTTAATTGGAATTGAAGGTGACACATTCCCTGCAGTAGACGCATTAGCTTCTACTGAAACGCTTGCATTACTAGCAGCTGCACTGGTCCGAGCAGCTGCCAGCTTTGTGGCCTCGCAAGCAACGCGTATGGATTTTGATACGATGCGCAAACTAATTGTAGTATAATAAATCAATAACGCAATAATATTGGAATTATAAATAATAACCAGTTATACTAATTTACACTAGTATTCTCTGTCACTCTTCATCAGTAACTATTGTGACTTTAATTAAGAGGGGGGGGATTAACGGGGTGTCCGGTTACAAAAGTATTATTTCCTTAGAGGAATAATCAATATTTTTAGGCCGCCGTTCGGGACACAGACGTTTTTGATCCGGACACAGAAATTTTCGTTTCGGACGCAGACACGATTAATTGGCGTAATCTAAGCTATTTGATTGGCTATATTAAAGCGTTTAATTAGTCAACGTCTGGGTAGGAATATACGCTCAGCACTAACATCGCCATACCTCACGATTAGACAACCGAGCAACCTTCGAAATTGACAAAAACCGGAGATTGTAAAAAAGAAAGCAAGAGGCTTTATTCTTGATACGGAAAGGATGAAACACTTTTATTTTGATGCAGAAAGGATGAAATACTAGATGAAAGAATCAATGCATTCTAACTCTATTCTAATTGGAATACTGTGGATGTCTGTTTCGAGTCCGTCGCTTCTACTGCCGGTGAAACTGCTGGTAATATTGCACCCCGTTCTTGTTCGACCGGCAGTCCTGAAAGGGAACAAAGTCGTGAGTTGCGACGGTGGTTCAGCTGACCGCAAGCGCAACAAACAGGTGGCCTGTGTATCTGTGAAAAGTCTAAACATATTCGAATGCCGAAACATCGCGACGGGTGGAAATGTTTTGGGGCACGGAAATTGAGGAAAGTGGCCGTCCTCGTGTTCTTACCGGCTCCGTTTCTTGTATGACTATGGGAGTATTCCGATAGAGCGTCTCCAGTTCGTCGACAATTGGCTGCTGCTGTTGGACAGGAAGGTGGGTGCCTAAAAGTGGTAGCAACTCATTCCATTACAGCTGGCAAAACTCCCCTCGGGACTTTTGACAGCCTGAAGACGAGGGATATTGGGTCTGTATTGGTGCCACTGCTCTGCGAATTCCAAAAGTTGAAGTTGTTGGCCACTCCGTAGCTGATCTCGTAATCGGGGTTCGTAAAGAAGACTTCAACGTGTTGCAAATTTGACCCCCACAAGTAAATTTGTTAAGGCATGGACAAACCAGATCCGCCATTTTGGACACACTGCAACCTCTCGATGAGAAGGTGCCCACAGTCAGTTAATAAGCTTTCTCCCAAACAGTATCAAAAACTTACTCGGATGCTCTGAGAAGATACAACGATCCATTGAAAGTTTCATGCTCAAATACCGGTCGGAGTTGCCAAATCAGCAAAGAAAAATCTTGCCCTTCGCCATGCCAACGCTTTCGGGTATGATCTTCTAAAATGTGAATTGACTGGTGTCGTTCTCTGCGCTCACGAAAGTGCACAGTCAGGTGAGGTTCTTTCCTTACTATAACGATTGAAATTTTAATGTTTGCGAACTAGATTTCAACTTTCTTACAGCTTGAACTTGCGTGGCGACCTGTTAATCCCAATAATGCGCTAAACCGATGCCGACGTGCTCCATACGTCTGGAGGTATTGAGCTGCCGTCCCACTATCATTATTGAAAATGTTTTGAGATTTTCTCCATAATTGATTGAAGTCCGTTTCGGTTTCAGCATACATAACCTGAAAGAGGGATAAAATAAAATGAGGTATAGGTCTTAGACGATTAAGTGGATAAGTGCAATGGACTTACTAAACGCCATTCCTTACGAAACTTTTTCCATTCATATTCTTCTACCAAAGGTTTGCATTTTGCCAGGACATTCTTTGCAATATGTCAATCACAGAGGAGGATGCAGAGTTTGATAAGTTGGATTTCAATGCATTGATCAGAGCAATCTCCCGATCAACTACGAAAGCCAGTGGAATAGACTTCCCGCTCAAGAGGTCCTTGAATACAATGATTACCGTGATGTAGGACGGCTCATCCTCTGTCCTCATTAAAACAAAGCCGGCGGAGAACAACGGATAGAGGTTAGTGAATCCAACCAGATGAAGGAAAATAAATCGGCATCTGCTCGTCTTGTACATTGCTTCCAAAATTAAAACTTCGTGAAATTGCCGCATCATTTGGATGAATTCCGGATGAGCGACAAATAAGTGGGTCAAATGCCATTGTTATCCAAGATTACGTCGATTTCAAAAAAAAATCTTTGAAGATCTCCATCAATGCATCCATTGGCGTACGTTCATCCAACTTATCGTTTTTTTTCTTTCCGGCAAACATTGTAAAGTTTTGCTTGGTCACGTCATTATCATCTTCTTTGGACCTCGAATGGGTCTGTATCTCTCGGACTCGCCCTCCAGATTGGATCAAGTCCTTCACTGCCGTCTCTTGGTCTTCGGTCAGACGCATGTGAACAGCGTGACCAGTTGGATGTGATGATGCTTCATGGTAGTGCTCCCCGTGCTCGACTTAAAACTCCATTAGCCGGTCATCTACAAGATAAAATATGAATAAATGCATAAAGAGATGTTCAAATTTCTATTGATCAACAAGGAAAATTATTTTATCTAAATGTTCCGTGCCAACCTTTTTAAAAGGACAGCCAGTGCAAGAGCTTGCTGATCTACATTTCCTACTTCCCTCCTCTAAATTATGATTAGTCCGGTACAATTTCCCCGCGATCGCATTTAATTGCACTTTCTGCTTTCCGTTATGTTGCCTGTAAGAACTTTTTGTTACAATTCTGTATCCTTCCTGAGCGGCAAACGCATTGAAGGCTTTCTGCATACCATCCTTTAAGAAGTACAATATTCTAGCAAGAGAAACAGGAGGTTGGAGAGACATATTTCTATAGTTGAATAAGGATGTAAACATGGGGCGGGATAAATGTCGAAATTTATGTAGATCCGTATTCGTAAATAAAATATCGAAAGTAGTAAGTTTGATCTAAATATGGAGGGTGTTAATTATAGGTATAAAAAATGAAACTCCTCTTTTTCAGGGGAAAACAGGATGAAACTAGGTAAAGGATAAAAGGGGGCTTAAACTAAGGAAAGGTGGTTAAATAATTGGGAGGAGCTTAATCGGGAGAGATGCTCTACTGTAGCCAATCAAATGTCCGAGATTTAGCCAAACAAACAGCAAGATTTAGCCAATTAATCGTGTCTCTGTCCGGAACGAAAACGTCTATGTCGTATGAAGTCAATATTACCAAAAATGGTAATATTGGATCTATTAAGTCAAAATTAATAAAGATAATTTTGTACTTTTTTATTTATTTCTTCTCATAGATAAAAATATGGCCGCCGTTCGGGACACAGGCGTTTCTGATCCGGACATTATTTCTATGTTTAGTTCATTTAAATGTAAATCAACCCCGCGAATCGTTACAATACACGATTAGGCGTCGCGCAAGAAGGCGCCATATATAGTTTTTGATAAATAAAATGAAGTCCGTAGTAGATAGAAGATCGTTACGTAGGAACTTTATATATATTTATACAGTTTTACTATTAACCTATACAAAAGGCTTAGAATTTCCTTAAGTAGCTAAGACCTCTTCTGTAACGAGCACCTTTCACTAGTACTGATCAGTACTAGTTAACCTCACACTGGCTACAGTGCCTTGAAACTTCACGTACACAAAGTAAAGAGAAAGGTTTCTAATGAGGCTAAGGGTCTTTAGCTTTAAAGTCTAGACTAAGGCTTTAGAAAAGAGAAAAGTAAAACTGTATTAAGTTTCCTACGTAACGATCTTATATCTACTACTGAACTTGTTATATAACTAACTAACTAAGTATGGCGCCTCCTTGCACACCGCACATTCGTGTCTTGTAACGATCAGCGGTGAACCAATCAATAAAACTAATGACTTGTTGCATCGATATTACTGAATTTGGTAATACTGGAACTATATAAGTCAAAATGAATAGAGATAATATTTTTTTGACTTCTTTATTTATTCATTCCTCTAATAGTATGCAACGGGACACCCCGTTACATCTAAGCTACTCAGAAATTTCCTCTGCACGTACTTGAAGTAGTCAAGGCACCCCACCTTCATTACTAGCAAAACATGCCCCGTTACATCACTCCAATTGCACTTGTCATCGAGTATTTCTGTATGCAACAACCATTTTGTCGATAGTCGAGGTTGACTTAAACTTAAATCAACCTATCAATAGAACTGATGTCTTTTTTTGCGTCAGTATTACCAAATATTGGGAGTGACGTATGAGGGTACGTGGCTTCCATAAAAGCCGTTGTTCTTTGCTGTTATCATATGGCTTATCGGACATCATTTAAGGAGCAAATATCGCAAGAATCCCATGAACCCGAAATACCACGATTCACAGATTTGTCCGTGGATACATACGAGACTTGTTTGTTTACTAAACGCTCATTATTTTATTATGATAAATGGTTGTTATTATTTTTAAGAAAGGTGAATTCAGACAATTAAATGTTTGCTACATAACTTTTTATACATATGCACCCTATAGTGGCCATGAACCGCTGGGGCACCATTTCAACGCCACCTGTGTAACGGGGTGTATCGTCACATGAAGTTTACTCTTAAAGTTTGTTAATTAATATATTATTTAAAAGGTGGATAATATTTGGAGAATATTACTTTACATGTAATATTCTAAAAAGCTTATCCATTGGTGGATATAGACTATTATATCTTCTTTATCCGCGGACGAATACGTAACCGATATTCGGCCAGCGGTAATTCTTGCAGAGAACGAACAGGTTCTCAGCAGCTCATCGATATCCGAAAGTTTCCTCGATGTGAAGACTCGGATTGAGAGAGATACTTATCAATCGTGGGAGTCACTTAAGACAAATCTTTAATACAAGGATTTAATTCAACTCAGGGATGTATATCCTGGAACAGTTCAGATCCATAGACGAAAAGATGGTACTCTTTAACATGCCATCCATGATTACGTATTTTCTAGGTATCGGCGTTTGATTCGGTACTGTTGCAGCGTTCAGTTTATTGAACGCGTGCACTATCCGTCACCCTCATGTGGCCTTTCGCACACAGAATGTCGAAGAGCTATGTGGATAGGTTGACTCCCTCACATGGCCCGCTTTTAATCGATCAATAAAGAATTTATCGATCAAGTACTTGTTCACGAGCAGTGGCCACTGGTACTTCGAGCCCGGTTAGAGCTCGATCTCATGCCGAGTGCCTTTGTCTTAGTCAATTCGCATGGAAATGGATGGATTTTATCAAGTCCTTATGCGTGAACGGGACATCGTACGCAGCAGTGAGCACTCCCAGCGGGATGCTCTGGGAATGGCTAGTAATGCTCCACGAGCCTCGTAAGGACGAGACGGGATTCTTCATCGACGCCATTTTTCAGCATCGAAAATACACATGCCAGCGGGCAAAAGATGTCACTACTTTGTTTAAAGCTTGAGAAGCGTCTGTACAGAATGTGCAAAGCATAGGCCGCGAGGCCTTGCTTGACAAACTGGATGCTTTCCGTGACCAATTCAAAAAATCGGACCGTATCCGTGCATGCTACAAGCTGCACGTTTGTCTAGAAAGGCAGGACAACCTTGCCTCTCGTGGAAGGCTCATGTCCATGTTGTCTTTAGGTGCAGATCATTTCCCTAAGGACCTTTTTCAAAGAAAAATGTTGATCACGAACAATCCCGTCGTCGCGAGTTAGCGACCAAGGTCGACAGTGTTTCTCGCGAGCAATTAAGATACTGCGCGCAAGTTGCGGTTGATTAACTTGCGAACAAAAGAGTACGTCAGTCCCTTCAAAACGAGCTTCTCACCTTGGAGGAGGGGATTGGACGTATGGTTAAGCTTTTAGTTCGGGACCATCAGGCTTTGGCAGACGCTTAATACCGTTCCGGGGTGATTCGCGGTTATTCGGAATCGAAAATAAAACTCGTACTGATGTATGGCGCAGAAGCCCGACATAAAACGTAAAATGCATAGCATACTACGGGGCAGCTAGATCATGTACGCATTGCGTTGGCGATGCAGTACACTGAACAGGCCGATTTACCTGGGCAGTATTCATTACTGCACACATTAGTCACTACATGTTTACCTTAGACAGTAGAACTAGGTTGCTAATCTTATTGTAAGAATGTTTGCTCTCCAATTTTTCTCAGGTTCCGTTTCTGTCAGTCCACCGCATCAGCGATGGAATATTCTATTGTACGAAACGGACCCCTTCTTCTGTAGCCAGCAGGAATTCTCCTGCTTACTCAATTTCGTCTTTATCTTCATTGCGACAGTTTGCACTGCGGAGATATCATTCTTCTCTTTAGTGAGAGCATTATTGCTTTCACTAGTATTTGTTGTTTTCGATGCTGAGGATTTCAGCATCGTTATTGAAGTCAGTAATAGCATCATCACTATTGCTAAGTTTACCCACTTCAATGTTGATTCGATCAACATAGGTATTCTTCGCATTGACTTTAGTGCGAATGCGTGATGAGTAGGAGCTCGATGTTTTTTTACTCGAGCAAGTCCCTCCCCCTTGAATAATAGTCACTCTCAAACAAAGTGGGTGTATGTGAATGGCGTAAGCCATTCACATACCATCGGCAAGAACTCGCTTCAACTCGTAAAAGAGTGGACGTATCCGCGAATTAGCTCTTCGAAGATACGATTTGCACGCTCCGTCCGACCATTTGTTTCAGGATGATGAATAGTTGACAATTTCAACTGTGTTCCAAGTGTTTAAACACTGTTTGCCAACATTCCGACGTGAATCGAGGGTCCAATCTTAGACCAGTCTACGAGGTAACCCATGGAGTCGAATTATCGTGTCAACAAATACACGAACACAGCCTTTGGCTGCGGTCGACTCCGGGACTGCATCAAGATATAACATCTTGCTAAAGAATAAACAACAAGAATACTATGATTCTTGTAATCGTCTTCAGGAAATCCGAAGACGGAGTCCATGGATACAGACTGCTAATATTCTGCCGGAACAGGCAGAGGTTATAACGAAACAAGGGATGAAATACTGGGCTTCACCTGTTGACAGACTTCGCAAGCACGTATGTACTGGCACAGGCCAATCGGTGATGGCCTTGATCTTTTCTGGATCCGGGCGCACACCGTGTTTACCCACGATGCAACTAAGAAGTGGTATTTCGCTTGCAGCGAATATACACTTCATGAGATTTGCATTGAAAGTGTGCTTACGCATAAGTGTAAGAACCTTTCGAACGTGGGTACGATATACTTTAACGTTTGACTTTTCATTAATGGTTCTTCTGTGAACGAAGACATCGTCAAATTGACTCTGTGCAAAACCCTGCACCGTTCTCAACAGATTGGTTACACATCTGTTAAATGTCGCAGGTATTTCTTAGTCCCTGTGGCATGACTAGCCACTCCCATAGCATTCCGCTTGGGGGCTTACCGCGTGAACGGGATCATGTTCTCGCATAAGGATTTTATGGATCCATCTATCAGATCCATTGACGAGAAGATAGTACTCTTTGACATACCATCAATGATTACGTCTTTCGTAATATCGTCTTTGAGCTGATACCGTTGCAGCGTTCAATTTGTCAAACGCACACAATCTGCCACCCTCCTGTTTCTTTACGCACACATAAGTTCGAGGAGCTATGTGGGTAGTTTGACTCCCTCACATGGCTCGCTGCTAAGCGATCGGCAAATAATGTTTCAATTGAAATACTTTTCACGAGGCAATGACCATTGTTTTATGACACAGTACTTCGAACCTGGAATTCGGTCGATTTTTTGTCGATTGCCTTTTTACTTTGGCAACTTGCACGGTACGAACACAGAAAATGTCATTAAATTCGATCGAATCTTTATTTATAGGATTTGTATTAGAAGACTCCCAGGATTGGGATTACCACGTAAAAAAATCAATCCAAGTATTCTCATCGAGGACACTTTCGTCCATCGATGAGCTTCTAAGAACCCGTTCGTTCTCATGAAATATTTTGCCGACCACGTAGTTGTAATCTGTGACAAGTACGCGGATCTGATTGACTTTGCTACTACGCAGAACACGCAAGAACCGTTTCGGTTCAAGCGTTGGCAATTGAGTCATCCCTAAATTTAACTTCGGCGGCGCTATTAGATCAAGTGTATTAGCTCCTACACTTCATCCAATGTTTACTAAGGCATTTATTCGCTCTATTCCCTCTTTGGAACTTATTATCAAAGGGACCTGGGAACCTTTGACCACAGGTTTCCGGGAACTTATTCCCACAGAATTTATTTGGTAAGTATCCTCTCAGCTGCATCTAGCCGTGGTTATGCATCCGCAGCGAGATCATTCACGATCGACTCTCCAGCCGAGAGTCGATTTTTTCTTGAAAACTTTCGCGCTGCATCTTATAGACAGGCGTTTTGGATTTTCTTGGATGTTGCTTTTCAAGCAAGCATCCTTAATTTTTATCACTCAACTTATTCGAGTGATTGAACTTCGACGCTGCCTGTGCTTGTGCACAGCCGTCGGGATCTAACTCCACAGTGTTGGGTATTCACACTGAGGTCTTGTGCTTGTGCAGTCATGCTAGCGACCGACCTACAAGTGAGGCCATGGCACTCCCTCGTAGGACATCCACACGCTTGTGAACGATCCAAGACGTTCAAGAGTTGGCCATCTAATAAACATGAGACAGGCATCGTAAGGGCTTGATGCTGCCAATTTAAACATGGCTCGTACTTTCTGAGCCATGGTAACCCAATAATGACATCAAATTTGTCATCCAAATCAAGTACGATGAAATCATCATCGTACTGTTTAGCCTTAAACATTTATTGGATACAAACTACACGTTTCCTTACTGTTACAGATGCGCCTGTTGCAAAGCACACTGTTATCCTCTTTAAAAGGATATCGCGCTCAGTGTGCGATCTTCTAGCGATTTGCCGTTTAATAAAATTATTAATTGCCCACAATCGACTAGGGACTTAAGTGGCAACTTAATTGACACTTTTGTTTTCAGAGTAATGAGGATAACCTAGTCCTCTGGGGCAGTTACACAAAGTTTATGTGTGAGACAGAACTTTCGTCAAAACGCCTGCAAATTTTTTTTTGACGTTGCTAGATACTGACCCGTCCATTTTGTGACGATCCGCCTCTTCACTGCGATTTGCAACAGCGTCGGATCCGCGTCCTCGGCTGCTCTGAGAGGGAGGTCGATCTTTTTGCTCAGTGTTTCTAGGCAAAAAGATCGACCTCCCACTCATAGGCGTAGTGGCCCGTCTATTGAGAAATATTACATTTTTGTAATTGTTTGTAACTTGAGGAGCGTGGTTTCTTGCTCTCTACATACGAAAGATCCATGGGTTCTTGACCTCCATTTTCTTGTCATCTTGGTGGACGATATGCACCCGAGTGAACAAACCATCTCTATAGCGGAACAGGAGGACTTTGAAAGCCTGTTTCAGGCTAAAGTCCTCCTATTCCGCTATAGAGATGGCTTGGTCTGGCGACTCTAATTCTAGCCGGAACAGGTGTGTCTTTACAGGTCCGTCTGCATGCCCTTTAGTAAACATATTACCTGTATTTGTTCATCAGCTATATGACTAACGACACAATTGACCAGGTATCGTGTATGTTGGGCATAGCGTGACTGTCACGCTTGCCCAGCTTCAAATTCAGGAGCTCGGCTTGAGCCTTAAATTTGGCACGTGGCAGCTCAAATGTTTGTCTGAGCCGGTTCTTTAAGACCTCATACGACCCAAAGTCTAATGAGTTGTGAAGCTTGATCCCCAAATTCCAAGATTTCGCACGTCCGGATAAGTTGGACATGCCAAATTAAACTCGTCGCATCATCAATAATACGGCGAGCTTCAATGACGTCGTCTAATTCTACGAGCCATCATAAAATTGGGTCGCTTTCGGCTGCCTAAACTTAGAGATATTGATCTTTAAGCTTTCAGGTCGAAGCGTCGGCCCGTAGCAGCAATGACATGCTGCTGTCTCAACAATTCCAATGATTGAGCACCTCACACTGGTTACAGTGCCATGAAAGGTAGGCGGGCATGTCGTAATGCGGCCACGCTCTACTCAAACACACACCCTAGCTCAGCGAGGAAGCGGTTTAACCAGCTTCTCTTGCGTGCAGTGAGGTAGTTGTGGTGGGCGCGTTAGCGACCTCACCCAACGCACTAAGTACTTTGGCTAAGTGTCGTCACGGGAGCGGTAATTCGGCTTTTCGTGCGCACTTACCAAGTAGGAAGTAGTTTTCAGACTGATTTATATTTAATCGTATTGAATATAAATACCTATTTTTACCAATCAAACTGTCATCTCTATAGATAACACTTAATATGTATTGCGAGCGTATCTTTCTAGATACCTCGGGTAATGAATGACGCTAGCCGTCATCCCTACTAATATGAATGCAACCCTGTGCATTACATACGCGAGGGTTGGTCACAAATATGAACCACACCCGAGTGCAGGGTCTAATAACTAAAATTTAGTAATTGACCATCCCCTTAAGTACACCAAGTGTACTTAACGAGGACTGTGTAACATTAGGGCAACTTTAGCCCGTTGCATGAAACTTCACGTACACAAAGGTACAGAGAAAGGTTTCTTATGAGGCTTAGGGTCTTTGGCTTAAAAATCTAGACTAAGGCTTTAGAATAGAGAAAATTAAAAGTGTATTAATATATCTAGTTTCTTACGTAACGATCTTCTATCTACTACTGAACTTATTATAAAAATAACTAACTAAGGATGGCGCCTCCTTGCGCACCGCAAAATCGTGTTTATAGCGATTGGCGGGTTGATGTAGACTTTAATCAACACATTAATAGAGTTAATGACTTATTATATCAATATTACCAAATTTGTTAATGTTGGAATTATTTAAGTCAAAATTAATAAAGATATTAATTTTGTAATTAAAGGAACAAACCAATTCCCAAAACGCGCCGATTAATAATTTTACAGGACTTTCACCTTTTAAAGTATTTGTTTTTATAATTTCACAATTTGTTTTCAAAAACTTTTAAATATTTTTTACTTTAATTATTTGTTTCCTCTCAAAGGGAATAATATTTACTATTCCTCTTATATGAAATAATACTTGTGTAACAGACACCCTGGACATCTTAGCCCTTGGAATATTCTTCTGCACGTCTTGTACGTGAAGTAGTCAAGGCACCCCACCTTAACTGTAATCAGTGTAGGTTGACTTGTACTGTTATCAGAAGTAGCGAAAGGTGTCCCGTTATATCACACCAATTGCACCAACGACCATTCCATAAGAGCTGTTCTCATATGGCTTATCTGACATCATTCAAGGACCACATGTCGCAAGAATCTCATGAACCGCAAACATCACGATTCATAGATTTGTCCGTGGATACATACGAGACTTGTTTGTTTAAACTAAACGTTCATGAATTTTTGTGCTAAATGGTTGTTATTCTTTTTTCAAAATATGCATTTGGACAATAAAAAGTTCGCTACATAATTTTATATATAGATATACACGCTACAGTGGCCAAGAATGCTGGCGCATCCGCTCGAAACACTATATACTTGGACGCATTTGATCGAGAGTTACGCCACCTGTAGCGGGGCACCCTTTGCTAGTATACTACTCAACCTACACTGATTACAGTAAAGGTCCAGCCACTATGCACGTATTTTTTCGCCTTCTGCAACCCGCAAAATTGCGACAAGCCACAATCCTAAGAGATACACGAAATTTCTTTCATAATCTTGTCATGTAATGTTTTGTACTTCGTGCAAAGCCTCCATGTTAAAACATAGACGGAACAAGCAATTCATGCGGTAGACTTTAAAGGCGGAAATAGCCAATTGCGACATTCACAGCCCCCCCCCGTCGATCTTCAAAAAGGTACACCCAAAGCCAGTTCCCAACCTCTCGGATGTTCAAAGGACGTCATTGCCGCTAAGAGCTCTCTCATTCCCTGTTGTCATTAAGCAATTTGCCTCGCTCCGACCAACCATGATAAACTTTTTCATTCCTATTACCATGGCCCTCGCCGTTGTCGCGGCAACTGAGAGTAACGTCTTACCAGACTGTAAAGCCGGCTTGTTGGATTTCAAATCTTACGTCGTAAACAGTCAGGCCAGTGCTCGCAATTCCGTGTGCTCAACATCTTCAAAAGACTTGGAAACAGCCATCCAGTGGTCTTCGACTTTCAACGTATTCGAGGATGATCCTACGTATAAGGTGTCGTCAGCGTTTGCAAAGACTAAGTTTCCTCGAATGCCTCTCGATTCGATTCGAGAGGTTCATGCGAGTTTCTCGTTCGGCATCTCCGAGCCACGAAGTGGCAATATTTCGTCTGTCTTTATAAAAATAAATACGAAGCGAAGCACAGATGGAACTGCCGCTTTCGTGCATGCCATCAGACTGGCCTCGTACAACGGGCCCATAGTGGAGACCGTTGCCGATAGGTCAGCTTCCGTTACAACTGTAGTCGTGAACGGATTGCTATTTCAAGTTTTCACGAATAAAGTTGACGATGTCACCACCTTTACGTATATTCCGTCTCAGGATGCCATGCAATTCGTTGGAAACCTCATGGACTTTCCTAATAGTCTCCCGTTCAGCACCACTTTTCCACTAGACTTAGTTTCCATTGAAGCGGGCTTTGAGGTATACAGGGGCAAAGTTTATTTCAATACTTACCTCGATCTTAATGTTGTAAAATTTTAGTTTGAATAATGTCATTACAATGCGATGCCTCTTGCATTTGAATCTGTTGTACCATTTTCTTTGTCTTTGTTGTGCATTTGAATCACCTAATGACCAATCCAGGTCCGGTCTGTCGCTATCTAGCGCATCAAGCCTAACTCACGGTAGGGGGTGCATTACTTACTTATTGCCTCGTTGATGTGTGTCGGTTGGCATTTGTAGTAAGCAGTTAGCTTTAATGGAAGTGACCTGATCACTCTTCTGTATGAAGCATTATAATTTTGACCCTCCCTGGCTATTGAGAGATGCACCCGCTACCAACATAGAGGCGTCGATCGTTGTATTCTAAATATGAAGTGTAAGTTGACAACAATTGATGACCGAAGCAACAAAATGTGCTACTGTAATTTCTGGCAGGAGTTGTAACAAGGTGTACAGCAACATAAAAAAAAATCCTGATTTGGAAACAGTTAGAATTGAAATAAACCACCTTGTGCTCCCTAATAGAGAGACACGATTGAACTTCAAATCACTCCTTTTAGTGACTGTTTGTCAAGGTGGGTGAAACATAATAAATTTTATGAGGAACAATATAAAATATTATTTCCTGCAAGAGGAGTAAGATTTAGGAGTAAATTAGTAATGAACGTAAAGTCTGACATTAAAGAACATCGTTCTCACTTCGGTAGAGTAATAATCACTGCTAGACTCGATGTTGGTCGAGGAACCATGAGTCGACATGCATAATGAGTTTCATTTAATACGTCAGTTAAAAAATTACAATTATTTAGTAAATATGTATATACTATAATCCGTTCGTTTTTTATTTCAAATGACTGGGATAAAATTGATGCGCGTCCACCCGCTTATGCGTATCGTGTTGAGCCGTGCCAATAGTAGGTAGAAATGCGTGTCATGTGGCTTCCAATGTGTCCTGCAGTGCTATTATTGGAGATTCGACTTTAGCTTTCTCATAGGAGCGTGTCAAAGCGAGTACTCCCATTAAAGCAGCAAGTTTGCAACCGAGACATACTGTAGGCGGGCACGTCGTAATGCGGCCACGCTCTACTTAAGCACACACCCTAGCCCAGCGAGGAAGCGGTTTGCACCTGCTTCTCTTGCGTGCAGTGAGGTAGTTGTGGTGGGCGTGTAAGCGACCTCACCCAACTCACTAAGAACTCTGGTGAAGTGTCGTCATGGGAGCGGTTCTCCGTCTCCTCGTACGCACTTCCCAAGTAGGTAGTAATTTTCAGACTGATTTATATTT
>NW_027152196.1:652806-656652 GCF_004359215.1 Bremia lactucae | reverse complement strand
AAATTACTACCTACTTGGTAAGTGCGCACAGGGAGACGGAGGACCGCTCAAGCCACACACTTTCCAAACTTATTAGCGTATAGGTACCACGTGCATTTCTCATCGATAATATGATTTTCTAAAATTGCGTTTGCAAGAGAAGCTGCAAACCGCTTCCTCGCTGTGCTAGGGTGTGTGCTAAGTAGAGCGTGGCCGCATTACGACGTGCCCGCCTACATGTTTTGCTTATGAAACCGGCTATTGCATCCTGAAATGCAAAAAGGCTTAAACTTACTCAACAGTGCTATCCTTGACAAATTACCGAAAATATACCGAGCTCAGCATGAACATGTAATGTGGCAAGAGTGTGTCGTCCGCACGGTTTTCTGCGGCGGCAACAGTCCGAGACTCCTCCAATGCTTCGATCATTTTTTTGTCTGCCTGCTTACGAGTTATATTTTGGTAAGGAGTCTTCGCGGTGCTGCAGTTGTAACGGGGCACTACGACTTGTACTGTTTCAGTACAAGTCCACTTCACTTCACACTGCTTCAGTTGTGAGTGGTGCCTTTCGTTAGGTGGCGTACACTGTACGTATAGAGGAAGACTTCTCTTAAGACAAGTTAACTTAAGAGGGTAAAATGAAAACTGTATTAATATAGTTAAGTTTCTCTTAATCTATCTTTGTAAATGCTGACTTAAATATAACCTAACACTAAACATGTAAATGAATTCTTATCTATCTTATCTTGTAACTCTCTTTGATTACTTCTACAGCTGATTAGTCTGCGGAATAAATAGACATAATGGCCTATACCTATTTATGGATAAGAATTCAGGACATTACTATATAAAGTAATATCCTCCAAATATTATCTACCTTTTGGATAATATATTAATTAACAATCTTTAAGTTTTTATTTCATGTAACGATACACCCCGTTACACCCAAGCCAAAACATTTAGTCAAGGAACAGAGTCTGGTTATCGTGAACCATACGTCAAATCCCTTTTTTCAAGGAAGAGCTCTTTTGACGAGCTGTCAGTTAGATGTACTGATATTGAAAGGCGAGAAAAAGCCAAGAGCGCCCGCACTTGATTGGCAAGTCATAAAAAAGCAAATTGAAATGGGCACAAAGGAGAAGTTGAGCTGAAAATATGCGACAAGGGTCGGTTGTGTGGCTATACCAAAAGGGGTGTGTGTACCGGTTCCCAATATTTCATTTATGACTTCATTATACAAACAGCATGCTCTTCATTTCTTGATTGAGTTACCGATTGTCTGCAGACCAGCAAAGTACTGGTCGTTTCATATCGTCCGATGTAAAGCGACAATTTTATCCCTAAAGCACGAAGCTGACGCTATCAATTCTTCTACCTTTCCTGGCGCTTTCGACAGACTGTCTGGCTTTACTCGATCTCGGGAAAAAAATGTAAAAATTAATCGTGCGCAGATGGTGTTTACAACCCTTGCTTGCTACTGTGCACGTATTTTTTTGCCTTCATGCAACCGGCAAGATTGCGACAAGCCACGATCCTAAGAGTTACACGAAATTTGTTTCATAATTTTGTCAAATAATGTTGAGTCCCTGGTGCAAAGCCCCCACATTAGACCATAGACGGAACAAGCAATCCATGCGGTAGATTTTAAAGCCTGAAATAGCCAATTGCGACACTCACCCCCCCCCCTGTCGATTAGCATAACGGTACACCCAAAGCCAGTCCCCAACCTCTCGGATGTTTAAGGGACGTCATTGCCGCCAAGAGCTCTCTCACTTTCTGTTGTCATAAGCAATTTGCCTCGCTCCGACCAACCATGATGAACTTTTTCATTCCTATTGCAATGGCCTTCGCCGTTGTGGCGGCAACTGAGAGTAACGTCTTACCAGACTGTAAAGCCGGCTTGTTGGATTTCAAATCTTACGTCGTAAACAGTCAGGCCAGTGCTCGCAATTCCGTGTGCTCAACATCTTCAAAAGACTTGGAAACAGCCATCCAGTGGTCTTCGACTTTCAACGTATTCGAGGATGATCCTACGTATAAGGTGTCGTCAGCGTTTGCAAAGACTAAGTTTCCTCGAATGCCTCTCGATTCGATTCGAGAGGCTCATGCGAGTTTCTCGTTCGGCATCTCCGAGCCACAAAGTGGCAATATTTCGTCTGTCTTTATAAAAATAAATACGAAGCGAAGCACAGATGGAACTGCCGCTTTCGTGCATGCCATCAGACTGGCCTCGTACAACGGGCCCATAGTGGAGACCGTTGCCGATAGGTCAGCTTCCGTTACAACTGTAGTCGTGAACGGAATGCTATTTCAAGTTTTCACGAATAAAGTTGACGATGTCACCACCTTTACGTATATTCCGTCTCAGGATGCCATGCAATTCGTTGGAAACCTCATGGACTTTCCTAATAGTCTCCCGTTCAGCACCACTTTTCCACTAGACTTAGTTTCCATTGAAGCGGGCTTTGAGGTATACAGGGGCAAAGTTTATTTCAATACTTACCTCGATCTTAATGTTGTAAAATTTTAGTTTGAATAATGTCATTACAATGCGATGCCTCTTGCATTTGAATCTGTTGTACCATTTTCTTTGTCTTTGTTGTGCATTTGTATCACCTAATGACCAATCCAGGTCCGGTCTGTCGCTATCTAGCGCATCAAGCCTAACTCACGGTAGGGGGTGCATTACTTACTTATTGCCTCGTTGGTGTGTGTCGGTTGGCATTTGTAGTAAGCAGTTAGCTTTAATGGAAGTGACCTGATCACTCTTCTGTATGAAGCATTATAATTTTGACCCTCCTTGGCTATTGAGAGATGCACCCGCTACCAACATAGAGGCGTCGATCGTTGTATTCTAAATATGAAGCGTAAGTTGACAACAATTGATGACCGAAGCAACAAAATGTGCTACTGTAATTTCTGGCAGGAGTTGTAACAAGGTGTACAGCAACATAAAAAAAATTCCTGATTTGGAAACAGTTAGAATTGAAATAAACCAACTTGTGCTCCCTAATAGAGAGACACGATTGAACTCTCTTTCCCTTCAAATCACTCCTTTTAGTAAATGTTTGTCAAGGTGGGTGAAACATAATAATTTTATGAGGAACAATATAAAATATTATCTCCTGCAAGAGGAGTAAGATTTAGGAGTAAATTAGTAATGAACGTAAAGTCTGACATTAAAGAACATCGTTCTCACTTCGGTAGAGTAATAATCACTGCTAGACTCGATGTTGGTCGAGGAACCATGAGTCGACATGCATAATGAGTTTCATTTAATACGTCAGTTAAAAAATTACAATTATTTAGTAAATATGTATATACTATAATCCGTTCGTTTTTTATTTCAAATGACTGGGATAAAATTGATGCGCGTCCACCCGCTTATGCGTATCGTGTTGAGCCGTGCCAATAGTAGGTAGAAATGCGTGTCATGTGGCTTCCAATGTGTCCTGCAGTGCTATTATTGGAGATTCGACTTTAGCTTTCTCATCGGAGCGTGTCAAAGCGAGTACTCCCATTAAAGCAGCAAGTTTGCAACCGAGACATACTGTAGGCGGGAACGTCTTAATGCGGCCACGCTCTACTTAAGCACACACCATAGCCCAGCGAGGAAGCGGTTTGCACCTGCTTATCTTGCGTGCAGTGAGGTAGTTGTGGTGGGCGTGTAAGCGACCTCACCCAACACACCAAGAACTCTGGTAAAGTATCGTCATGGGAGCGGTACTCCGTCTCCTCGTACGCACTT
This sequence comes from Bremia lactucae, assembly GCF_004359215.1. Taxonomy (NCBI): domain Eukaryota; phylum Oomycota; class Peronosporomycetes; order Peronosporales; family Peronosporaceae; genus Bremia; species Bremia lactucae. The sequence goes on along the minus strand of NW_027152196.1, from coordinate 652,925 downwards.
CCCAAGTAGGTAGTAATTTTCAGACTGATTTATATTTTATAGAATTAAATACAAATACCTATTTTTACCAATTGAAATGTTATCTCTATAGATATCATTTAATATGTATTGCGAGCGTA
>NW_027152196.1:635312-652706 GCF_004359215.1 Bremia lactucae | reverse complement strand
TATGCTTTCACCCTCCACAGTGGCTATAAGTAATCCGAGGAACACCTGTACCAGCCTTTTTCTTTGACCAACTGTTTGGCTGTTGTAGACCTTAGTCATGCGGACATCATCACTAAATATGTTCTAGTAATTGTTCCATTCGCATTTCTAAGCGCAATGGCACATGCATCAATCCTACATTGTTTCATTACACCCAAGAAAGGCGCACAAGCTGTGCGAATGTCGAAGCTCTCGTAATGGTTACTACATTATCATAACTTGAAATAATTATAAGAAATATTATATTTAATCTTTTCAAGAATCAATCAAAAGTCACGAAATTTAATTCTCTTAAGATTGATTCTCAGTGTAAATGGGTGCCGCGTATAGAATCTATTGCCTTTCAGAAGAAAACATGTATATATATTTAGGACAATATTGTCAATATTACAACAAATAGTAATTTAACGGGGTGTCCGCTACATAAGTATTATTTACTATAAGAGGAAATAAATAAAGAAGTACAACATTATTATCGCTATTAATTTTGACTTAAATAATTTCAATAATACCGAATTTGGCAATATTGATGCAATAAGACATTAGCTCTATTGATTGGTTGATTAAAGTCTGAATCAACCCTGCCAATTGTTACAAGACACGATTGTGCGTTGCATGATCGGTCGATAGTTGCACGCCGCAGGACGAACCCGCAGCATTTTCTACCTAAGATAACTTACGCTATACTTTACTTTCATTACGCGCTGGGGTTTCCACACCCTAACATGTGTGCAAGGTAGTGCCACACTTAATTATATATTAATACAATCAGTTCAGTTGTAGATAGAAGATCGTTGCGTAGAAAACAACTATACTAATACAGCTTTACTTTTTTCTCTATTGTAAAGACTTGGTCTGAACCTTTGAAGCAAAAGACTCTTAGCTTCATAAGAAATTTTCATCTGTACTATTGTGAACGTGAAGTTTCGAGGCACCTTACTTACACTGTTATTAGTGTAAAGTTAACTAGTACTTATCAGTACTAATGAAAGGTGCCCCGTTACACCTGGTAGCACTTCGTGATCCGTTCAACGGCCCACGCAAGTTTCATCCAACAAGAACACGTTGCATGATAAAGGAGGGAGCTTTCAAGCCCCTCAATAAGGTTATTACGTAAGGCGTGAAAGGTTAAATCATTTGAGGGACCTTAATTGGAAAGCGATCGAACGAATGAGTTCAGTCGTAGGCGGACCAGCCATTGGCGCTATGCTGTTTGCTCTGAACGCAGATGAGCAGCATGCGGCCATAGCCGAGCTCATTCAACACGAACTTGACGGGGTCGAAGAGAAAGTAGCATTGCTTCACCAATTCAATTCATTGTTGAAGGGTAAACAGTACGATGATAATTTCATCGCACTAGATATGAATGAACAAAATTGATGTCCTCTTTAAATTACATGGCTCAGAAAGAACGAGCCATGTGTAAATTGGCAGCATCAAGCCGTGACGAAGCCTGTCTCTTGTTCATGAGATGGCCAACTGATGAACGTCTTGAAGAGTCCACAAGCGTGTGGATGTCCTTTCCTACAAAGGAGTGCGATGGCCTCACTTGTAGTTCGGTCGTTAGCATGGCGCACAAGACTTCAGTGTGAATGTCCAACACACTGTGGAGTTAGATCCCGACGGCTGTGCACAAGCACTGGCAGCGTCGAGGTTCGACCACTCGAATAAGTTGAGTAGTACGAAACAAAGATGCTTGCTTGAAAAGCAACATCTAAGAAAGCTTGAAACGCCTGTTGATAAATGACACGACTTGAAAGCATAGGAGCATCCGTGCAGTATCGCGTATTGAAACGTTGTTGTGCTATATTAAAGACTTTACATCCTGTCAAGACGAAGCTACGGCGTGCTTGATTACTTGATCTTTCAGATAGTGAAAAAATAATGGAGGGGCGCATTCGACAGTCTCCGACGGGACTCGAACCCGCAATCTCCCGCTTCGTAGGCGGATGCCTTAACCATTGGGTCACGGGGACGCACTCATCTGCAAGCACGATACTAGCATTAAAAAAAGCAACCTCAGTTCAATATGTAAGACTGTAAAGGAAAACACTTCTCAAGATCAAAAGTGCCTTATGAAAAATTGTCTTGATAGAACGACTGTGGCACCTGGCCGTAACGTCACAAGGTCGTTACCACGACGAGAGAAACTGCAATCATCAGATCGAACTGTCAGTCACAGCTGGGTTGGCCGCAACAGGACTCGAACCATGGCCTCATTTTAGCCCCCTAATCACCAAAGTCGTTGCCGAAGTGAAACCTTAAGAGTCGTCAAAATTAAAGATAGCAACAGGTGCATACATTTTTAAACCCACCAAACAGACGCAATAGCACATTAACACGAACGGGAAGCCCAGCTACGCCTTATTGTAGCTTGAAGAGCTAATGACACGATCACATCATAATTTGTGCACTACCACTTTTGTGTGAGACGTGGAAGGCTCAGGGGAAATCACTTGATCGTGTCACCCCGATGCGCCAAATGAATTAACCAACCAATATAAAAGCGGCGCAGGAGCTCCGCTTCAAAGTCCGAGATCGACTGAAAAGTCGATCTTAGAGGCTCTCGCTGTGGTTGCACAAGTACAGCTTGAGGCAGTTTGGGGAGGATACTCCCCAAATAAAACTTGAGGAAATAAATCAACAAGAATATGTGGTGTAAGGCCCCGGAAACTTGTGGTCAAAGGTTTCCAGGTAAATTTGGAAATAAGTTTCAACGAGGAAACTGAGACACGAAATGTCTTAGTAAACAATGGATCAAGTGAAGGCGCTTATACACTTCATCTAATAGCGCCTCCGAAGTTAACTTCGGAGGTAATTTCATTGCCAACGCCGGAACCGAAATGATTCTTGCGTGATTTACGTAGTGGCAAAGTCAAGCAGATCTGCGTACTTGTCTCAAATGGCGACTATGTGGCCGATGTTCGGTCGGCAATAGTATCTCCTGAGAACGAACAGGTTCTCAGCAGCTCATCGATAAACGAAAGTTGCCTCGATGAGAAGACTCGGATTGAACGTTTAACGTCCCAATCCTGGGAGTCTTTGTATACAAACTCTTTATATGAGGATTTAAAGAAATTCAAGGATGTCTTCCCTGAATCAGTACCGTGCAGGTTGCCTAAAGACAAATGCACTCGACACAAAATTGACCTGATACCAAATTCGAAATACTGTGTCATAAAGCAATAGCCATTGCCTCGTGAGCAAGTATGAGCGATCGACAAATTCTTTGCCGATCGCTTAGAAGCGGGCCATGTGAGGGAGTCAACTTTCCAACGGAGCTCCCCGATCTTCTATGTGCGTAAAGCAACAGGAGGATGGCGATTTGTGCAGGCAATCAATAAACTGAATGCTGCATTAGCAAAATTACGTTATCATTGACGCTATGCCAAAAGCGCTATCTTTTTGTTAATGGATCTTATGGATGGATTCTATCAGAATCTTATGCGCGAACAGGATATCCCATTTACAGGAGTAAGCACCCAAGCGGTATACTATGAGAGTGCTAATCAGCGTCTTATTAATGCCCCTGCGACTTTCAACAGATGTGTAACGAATCTGTTAAGATCGGTGCGGGATTTCGCACTGAATTATTTTGGTGATGTCTTCGTTCATAGCAAAGCCATTGTACAAAAAGTTGGAGGTTGAAGTACATCGTACCCACGTCCAAAAGGAATTAAGCTTATGCATAAACACAATTGTATACAAATCTCAAGAAGTATTTATTCACTGCAAGCGACATACCACTTCTTGGGTGCGTCGTGGGTAAACAAAGCGTACGCCGTGACTAAAAAAAGATCATGTCAGCAACCGATTGACCTGTGCCAGTCGATGCAAAGGGACTTCGACAGTTCCTCGGCTTAGCGGCGTACCTGCACAAGTATCACGCAAAAATGCCGAAATGACAGTACATCTTTCTTCTTTGTTCAAGAAAAACTAAGTGGTCATGACTGGCTGATTGCCAGCGTTCAAGGGTATCTCGCAATGCTTGATACAATTGCCAATTCTGGCGATTGCGGACCAAGACCGACTATTTCATGTGGTCTGTGACGCAAGCGATTTCGCAATCAGCTGTGCGTTAATGCAATATGACACAGACGGCGCAGAGCGCTTCGTCTGTTATCAATCGCGTCAGCTTTAACCAACCGAATGCAACTATTCAGTGCATGGCAAGTAACTTCTTGTCATGAAATATGCTCTGGCTATGTTCAGAATCGATATTTTGAGGGATAGACCGTTCATTATATACACGGACCATGCGCCTGTACGCACGGCCGTAAACAGTTCAGACATCTCGCAAAGAATGGCGAGATGGTTGTCTTCATGGCGGAGTATAACTTCTCCGTGGAGTATAACCAGGACGAGTTAACGTCGTCGCTGATGTCCATTCGAGCTGCCCGATTTTGAGCCGGCGGTGCAAAAATCCCGTGAGCATAAATCCACTGTTGTGTCCCGTCGTCACCATTACTCGATGACATTAAAGGGCTTGTCGAGAAGATAAGGCCCTTAAAGGGTCCATGGATTACCTTAGAAATCCATCCCAGCAATTCTTAAAAGGAGTGTCGAAATTGTATCGATCCTCAACAGATCGAGATACAACACGCAGTGGGTTTATTGAATTATACAGCCATTGCTGGCGACACACCTCGTGTCGTCATCCCCACTCATAATGATATGAGATTGCGCATCGTGCATTCGCACCAATAAGTGATCATCGTGGACGTGAGAAGACCTTCCACACAATAAGTCGCGACTTCTACTGGCCAAGCCAGTATGAGTTCGTCCGCAAGTATATACGTGCTTGCGAAGTTTGTCAACGTCTAAAGCCCAGTGCTTCATCCCGTGCTCCGTTACAACCTCTGCCTGTTCTGGCAGAGTGTTGGCAGTCCGTACCTATAGGCATCGTCTTCGGATTTCCCGAAGATGACTACAAGAATGTCTCAGATCGAGACCCTAGATTCACGGCGGAATTTTGGCAAACAATGTTCAAATCACTTGAAGCACAGCTAAAAATGTCAACTTCTGATCATCTTGATACGGCTGGTCAGACGGAGCGTGCAAATCGTATTCTCAAAGGACTACTTCGCGGATACGTCCACTCTATTTAATAGCTGCAGCGAGTTCATGCCGATGGTATAATTTGCCATCAACAATTCAGTGCATGCTTCTACAAAGCATACCGTTATTCGACAGTGGCTTACGCCACCCACGTATACCTATCCGGTTTATGAGTGTCTCTTATTCAAGGGGGAGGGACTCGCTCGAGCAAAAAACCTTCTAGCTCTTGCTCATTATGCATCAGCCCAAGGTCAATGCGAATGATTCCAATATTGATTAAATTAAAATTGAAGTGGACAAATTCAGTAATAAGAATAGTGCTATTACTGACTTTAATAACGAAGCTTAGCATCGAAAACAATATTATTGATGAGAACGATAACACATACAAATATGAGGAGATTAATATCTTCGCAGTGCGCACCGGTAGCACCGAAACAAAAATAAAACCGAGTCAGCAGGTGATTTCCTGCTGGCTAGAGAAGCAGTGGTCAATTCCGTACAGGTTCTAATCGCTGGTGCGGCGGACCGACACAAACGGAACTGACAAAAAGTGAAGAGCAAACATTCTTTCATATAATATTAATGATCTAGTCCTAATGGCTGCGGTAAATCTTCCAAAACATGTACTGACGAATCTTGGCAGTGATAAATTACTGTCCAGATATAACGGCCCGTTTCGTGCAACATTGCCTAGGCAATGCGTATACGTTTGACCTGCCTCGTAGAATGCGTACGCATCCTACGTTATATGTTGGGCGTATCCACCCGTACTATCAGTACGAGGCTCGTTCTGATACCGAATTACACCCGAACAGTCTAGGGCATCCACCAAAGCCTGATGGTCCCGAGCCAAATCCTTTTCATCTCGGAACAGAGACTGGTTCTCTCGGAACAGAGACTGGTTCTCTCGGAACAGAGACTGGTTCTCTCGGAACAGAGACTGGTTCTCTCGAATCAGACAATTCACTCTTTTCTCCAAGGAAGAGATTTGCTAACGAGCTATCACCAGCTCCTTTTGAAGGGACTGATGTGTCGTCCCATTCGCCAGTTGATCAGTCGCAAACTGCGCACAAATTTCCAACTGGTCGCGAGATAATTATCGACCGTTACCGCTTTTCGCTTGGCGATGGGATCTTTCGTGATCAAAATCCTTCCTTAAATAGTAAAAGGCGTGATCAAAATCGATGTTGATTCGCGCTCGTCAAACAAGACAAACTCCTCCCCTCCTCATCCATTGACGGATCCGAGTGGTGAGAAGTGTTTTCTTGCTGAAAACTTCTTGAACCACCGTGTGGTAATGGGGGTTCGAACGAGTTATCTCGTTCGTGGGCAAGGTATGCACCCTCGCACGATAGTTGGAAACCTCATTCCCAACTAATGATGGACGTTCCGGGTCTCGTCCTGCAGTACACCGAAACCTTCCCTCTTCGCCAGAAGGTCTATCGGAGAATCAGCGCTTCCCGCGCTCATAAAAGATTAATGGTTCTCAATCCCTTGACGCATCTTATAAGAGATGAGCGTTTTCCAATGAGCTTCCTTCGGGGCATGACCAACACCCTAAAGACAGCATGGACATGAGTCCCCACACAAGAGGCAAGGTATTCTTGCCTCTTTAGACAAGGGGTGCAGCTTGTAGCGTGCACCAACTCCGTCCATTTTTCGAACCGTTCACGAAAAGTGTCTAGCTTTTGTCAAGCCAGACCTCACGGCCTATATTTGTACATTCTGTACAACGGCTGTCCAAGCTTCAACAAAGATTTGACATCCTTAGCCCGTTTACAAGTGTACCACTGATGCCGGAAAAAGGCATCGATGTAGAATTCCGTTTCATCCTCACCAGGCTTGTAAAGCTTTGATGAGTCGAATAGCGGATTATGATATTGATTGTTAGTCATGCTAAACCAACAAATTAAGTTGCTCTTAGATGGTTATCAAGGCTTATTTTCACTAGCAAACCGCAACGTATTGCGGTTCCTCTCCTGTTGGCTGTAAGTTAGCGATAGCGCTTAGTTGGCCCTTGGAGCAATTCCTAAAATCATTCCTTTCCTGGTAATGCAACTAGCAGCACCAGAAGCATTCCTTTCCCCACGATCACTTCGTCCCTGGTGATGTACACTTACGTCACCAGAGTGCTCATCGCCCACGAAGTCATCATCAGATGACTCCCCACTCAAGAGACGACGAGTCGAACAACTTCGTCATCACCTCTTTGGTTGCCATGTTAGAACTCAAAGATTAACGGACTCGGCTCCGGGTTCATAGTCGCAACTGAGTTGGGTGATGACGGTGACGTGGACCAGGTGTAGCAGGCGACTTGTCCTCGTCACATGCAACGTCATCAGCATATGAGATACCAGGTGACGTATCCCCCACAGTAGACGCAATAGCGTCTACTAAAACATTTGCCTTACTGACAGCTACACTTGTGGCCCGTTATAGTAATATGTAGCAGCAATGTTTAAGTTTTGTTAATTGGTTGATATCGGTTTTAAATCAGCCCAACCAATTGCTGCAACACGCACGTCTGGGCAATAAGCAACGACTCACATTAAAGATTGAAAACAAAGGTGGTTATTAGACGTAATAGAAGAAGTTTCCACGCAAATTACCAAATTTTTCAGTAAGAGGAGATACATTGACACCGGGTGGCTCCGAAAGAAGTCACTTCGAAATAGTGTCCTTGGTTTTGGCAATTATGCCACTTAACTTCTCTAGTAGGCTACTGTCAAAAGGTTTTAATATCAAATCTGACGGATTAATATCGGTCTTCACTTTGCATGATTTGACTGTCTTTTTTTGCCACCTAATCTTGAACACCGCATAATTCCGATAGAAACAACATTACGATCGACTATAAATGTCATGGATATTGCGCAACGCAAGCAACGACAAGCAATTGGAAAAGTATTTCCGTATCGTGAACTAATTTAATCTTAAATGTATCTGGCGACATGCACGAGGCCTGACTTGGCTTAAGTCGTCCGGCAGCTAGCAAAACCAACCCAAGAGTACATCTGCGCAGCTAAAAGAGTATTGCGATACTCAAAGCCTACCGTTTGTTTACGGATATACCAAAGGAATCCGAAAGAGTGGCAAGCTGATTCGTGATTGATATTGCGACTCGGATTGGGGTAATGATAATACCCGAGAAAGTGTGACTAATTATGTGCATTGCATCGCAGGCGGTGCTAATACCAGAGAAAGTGTGACTAATTTATGTGCATTGCATCGCAGGCGGTGCTATATCGCAAATATCCCGACGTTAAAGTATCGTGGCACACTCATCTACTGAGGCGGAGTACGCCTCAGCACGCGAGGCAAGCATGGATAGACAAGGTCTACGAAACGTTTTGATTGAAGTATTTTAGCACATTGCTACAAATTATCGACTCGGCTAAAGTCGCCCTAATAATACACAGTCCTAGTTAAGTACACTTTGTCTTCTAAAGGGGATGGTCAGTTACATAAATGAAGTAATTAGACCCACCAATCGGGCATGGTTCACATTTGTGATCAACCCTTGTGTATGTGGTGCACATGGTGCATTCACATTAGAAGGGATGACGCGAGGTATCTAGAAAGATACGCTCGAAATACATAACAGTGTTATCTACAGAGATGGCATTTTTGATTGGTAAAAATAGGTGTATATATTTAATACGATAAAATACAAATCGGTCTAAAAACTTCCTTCTACATAGTAAGTGCGCACGAGCAGCCGGGTTACCGCTCCGGTAACGACACTTTACAAGAGTACTTCGTGCGTTAAATGAACTCGCTAAGGCGCCCACCACAACTATCTCATGGCACACGAGAGAAGGCGGTCTAACCGCTTTCTCGCTGTGCAAGCGTGTGTGTCTAAGCCGAGCGCGGCCGCATTAAGACGCGCCCGCCTACATTTGATATCACATGAAATCCTTCCCAAGACCCGCATTTCTGCATGTGTACGTGAAGATGAGCCTCAAATTATCGATTCAACTCGTTTCTTCCACCTCTCCAAATATCATCGGGAGGTGGCAGGGCACTTGGCCCAGGAACTTGGTGAACAAGCCCAGGCCAGGCTCTTAAAAATCCTCTTGAGCAACATGTTGCTCAGTGAAGAAGTTTGAGGCATTTATGCTCGGACGGCGGAGAGCTGCGTCCGAGATACAGAGCCATGCTGCGGCGGAGTTCATCACTCAGACTCAGGATGAGCTGGGCATGAGCAGGCTCGGAGCGAAGCTCGCTACAGAACTGTTGGGACGCTCTCTGCCCGGCCGCATCAGCCGAGGCCCATTTAGATGGACCCGCCCAAGTTCGATGGAACTGCAGCGCACACGATTGTCTACTGGCTTTTAGCCATGGAGGAATGCGGTGTCGCGCAGCTCATCGAGGACGACAGCCGGATGGTGTCTCACGCCATCTGGCACCTATGCAATAAGGCCTCAAACTGGACTATCTCGACACTTATGGCCGACGTAAAGGCAGTCCCTACGTGAGCGATCTTTAAGACAAAGCTTCGCGGCATATAACAGCCGCCGAATACCGAAATGTTGCTTCAGGCGCGCTTCTTTGGTGCGCGACAGGCGAAGCGATCTTTGCAAGATTATGTGCAAGAGAAGCACTTGCTGTCGGCGTCCATGACCGTAGGTCCGATACCGGAGCACATTAAGATGCCCACGTTAATGAACGGACTACGCATGGCCCATCGCGACAGGTTCTTTACAGAAAGGTGCCGTCGACGATGGAAGAGGCAATCCAAATTGCCTTCGTGGAGGAGCAATCATACAACAGTGCCTCGGCGACAGCTTGGTATAAGCCTTCGTCCGAGAGGTCAGATGCCACTCCCATAGCGTTGGGTAATGCAGACGTTGCCTGCTATAAGTGCGGCAAGCGCGGTCATATGATGGCTTGCTGCTATGCCAGGGTCTTGCTGAGGCGAAGATGCCCGGCAAGAGGACTCCCCCCAAAGGGTAATTGCAAGAACCAGCGTGCAAGATGCATACGTTCTGCATCGACCAGGGACATGCAGGTACGCAGTAGGGGCGGGATACCCTACTGACGCGGACTCTGAAGCTACTGCTAAATTTAAGGTTGTCGAACAAATGGGTAACACAGTCCCTAAGGTCTCGAAATTTCGGACCTCAACCCTGCAGGTCAATAGCGCTCAAGGACGAGGCTATGATCAGGTGATGACCCTCCTGGTCATTTCGGGTGCATCACAAAATTTTGTAAAAGTCGCGCTTTAAGAAAGAGACCGGCGATGTGGCGTGTTTTAGTCGCTTGGCCAGGATAACAAGCGAGAAAAGCCGACCATTCGTTTAGCGAACGGCGCGCTTGTTAAGTCTGAGGGGGTTGAAGAAGAACTCGCCCTTAGCTTTGGTGACTTCGATTGTAAAGCGAAGTTCACAGTGCTAGGTATGAAGAGTCAGTGCTTAGGATGAAACCGAGACGGTGTACGTCTTGGTAAATTTTAAATCAAGAGTAGGAGCCTATACACCAGCCTCCGTAGAAAACTTTTGAGATGACTCATTCCCAACGCTAGCACCAAACAGTTCTTGCGTGTATGCGTAGTCGAAAAGTCAAGCAGATCTGCGTACTTGTCACAGATGACGAGTACATAGTCAATATTCGGTCGGCAATAATATTTCGCCTCCCTAGGAACGTGGACTGCACCATTGAAGAAGCATTTGCTTCAGGAGTTGGCAAATCATACCCACACTCTCACGCATTACATATGCGACCTTGCCCGTATCGATCTTCATTATAAATTTCAGAAGTATCCTGCAAAGCTGGTGAGTGCGAGATATCATTGTTTCTGTGCTTATCTGGAAGTTTGACTTTTTTGGCGTATACAAAAGTAGTATCAGTTTTACCTGCATCATTTGGTCTCCTCCTCACGAGAGGCAGAGCGCTCCACTTGGAAGCGCTTCTGACCAATCGAGTCCATCAATGGAAAATGTGGAGGATAAAAAGTCGGGTCCGACATACTTGTTGGGACCGACTGTACGTCAACGAGATCACAGTCGCGTCCTCTAGTGATTGCGAGAGGACGTAAATTATGAGCGTGACCATCGTCATGACTTACAGACGACGGTAAACGGTGTTTATGTCGATCGGGTGGAAGGCCGAGCGCAGGTTGCAGTTAAGCAATTGGAAGCCGAGCGGTCGCTTCAAGCTCTTTGTAACGAGGTGACGAAAGCTTGTCGCGTGAGCGCATCCGTGAAGGATAAAGCGAATCATTTATCCGGGATGATCACTCTCGAGTCGGTGATTTAATGCATTAATGAGTTGTTCAGTCCCAAAAAATTTCGCACTGAGTACGGGCGGAGACGTCCGACGAAGAACGTAGGATGCGTTCGCATTTAACGAAACGGCTTGATCGTGTAGCATTGCCTTGGCGGTGCAGCAAACGGAACGGGCCGGTATACTTGGGCAGGTATTTATTACTACCCACATTCTTTTTTAACATGTTTAATTAAATTTACCGTCGACAGTAGGACCAAATCGTGAACATAGAAAATGTTGATCTTCCATTTTACTCGGCATTCCGTTTCTGTCGGTCCACCCCATTAGCGACGTGAATTTTGCCCAAAGCGGACCACTGCTACCCGAGTTAGCAGGAATCCTCCTGTTGACTCGCTCGGTGCGCACTGCGGATTTAGCATTCTCCTCATTAGTGAGAGCATTATTGCTCTCACTAGTATTGTTGCTGTCGATGCTGAGTATATCATATCAAAGTCAGCAACAGCCTCCTTGCTATTGCAGAATTTATCTACTACTCGAGCGCTCCCCCTTCCTCTTGAACAAGAGTTAAATTTAACGAAGTGGGAATGTGTGGATGGCGTCAGCCAACCACGAAGAATGGTGTATTATATGTAGAAGAACGGTGTAAGCTTGTAGAAGCATGCACCGAATTGTTAACTCAAAATTCTGCCATCGGCAAGAACTCACTCCAACTTGTAAAACGAGTGGAGGGGGCATCTCACAAGGACACGAATTGCACGTTCCGTCTGACCATCTGTTTCAGGATGACCAAAAGCTGACTTTTCCAACCGTGTCCAAGTAATTTAAACACGGACGGCTAAAACGCTGCCGAAGTTCAGGATCACGATCCAAAACTTATTTACGGGTAACTCACGAAGAAGAAATATCGTGTCGATAAAGACACGAGCATAGCATTTAAATGTGTTCGATTTCGTTACTCCAAAGATTTAATATCTTGCTGAATCGAGCTTTGAGACAACAAACTATCGCTCCTGTGTGCGTCTTCGGGGAATCCGAAGACGAAGTTCATTGCCTGCCACATTCTGCCAGAGATGGTAGATGGTGTGACGGTGCACGGAATGATGAAATACGCTTTGCCCATGTAAAAGCCTTGCAACCACGTATGTACTTGCGAATGAATTTATGCTGGTGAGGTTGTAGAAATCGCAAATACGTAAAACTAAGTCTTTTTGTATACACAATGCCCACTTATTGGGACTCGTACATAATACGTAATCGAAAATCGTTGCGCATGACAATGACGACATGAGGCGTGTCGCCTGAATAATGACCCCGTTAAGTAGTGTTAACGACAGAACACTTAAGATAGGTGACGCTGTTTAATTCACTGAGTCGGCTCGAAAGCAGGCTTGCGCGACAGCGCATCAGCGACGAAAATAAGTCGTCCTAATTTGTATTCACGTAGAAGTTGCACTTCGCGAAGAGTAACGATCCACTCGCTATTCTTTGCGATAAATGTAAACTGTTTATGGCCGTGCATAATGACGCATGGTCCGTGCAAACAATAAATGGTCTATCTCCTATGAGATAGACTCGAAATCGAGCCAGTGCTTATTATATGACAAGGAGTTTCTTGTCTTGCACTGATTGATTACGCTTGTTGTTGGAAGTTGACGCGACTATTAGCTGGCGCTTTGCGCCGTCTGTGTCATATTGTAGCTGATTGCGAGATCGCGTTACAGACCCGCATCAAATGGTCGGTCTCGGTCTGCAATAGTGCATGACAAGAAACTCCTTGTCATGCACTGATTGATTACGCTTGTTGTTGGAAGTTGACGCGACTAATAGCTGACGACGCGCTCTGCGCCGACTGTGTCATATTGTAGCTGATTGCGAGATCGTAGGCGTTATGGCCATTATTCATTTTTCGTTAACAAAAAAGAAAGGTGTACTGATATTTCGGCATATTTGCCCGAACTACTTCTGCAAGTACGCCGCTAAGTCGCGTAAATTCCCAAGTCCATTTACATATTGGGGTATATACTGCTGCGAACGGAATATCTGTTTCGCTTGAGGATCTGATAGAATCCATCCATAAGATCCACAACAAAATGGTGGTACTTTTTTAACATACCATCAATGATATTGCTGGTATTGGCGATTGAGTCGGTACTGTTGCAGAATTGAACTCATTGAACGCATGCACAATCTGCCACCCTCCTGTTGCTTTTACAAATACAGTAGGTCAGAGAGCAATGTGAGGATGTTAACTCTCTCACATGGCTCGCTGCTAAGCGATCGACAAAGAACTTATCGATCGCTAATACTTGTTCATGAGGAAGTGCCACTGCTCGCTCCATCACACATTCATAACACGGTTTTTTGAACCTAATATCAGGTCGATCTCGTGTCGAGTGCCTCTATCCTTAGAATTCGCATATTACGGAATCAGGACACGCATCCTTGAATTCTATCATATCCTTTACTGTATGATTTCGTTTCGACGACTTCTAAGATAAACGTAAACCGCTCAATCCGAGTGTTCTGATCGAGGACACTTTCCCCATCGATGAGATTCTGAGAACCCATTCGTTCTTAGGAAAATAGTATGCTACCGAATTTCGACCATGTACTCGTCCTATGTGACAAGTACGCAGATCTGCTTGACTTTGCACTACGCGGATCACGCAAGGACCGTTTCGGCTCTACCGTTGGCAATTAAGTTACCTCCGAAGGTAACTTCGGAGGCGCTATTTAATCAAGTGTATAAGCGCCTTCACTTGATCCATTGTTTACTAAGACATTTATTGTCTCAGTTTCCTCTTTAGCACTTATTTTCAGAGGTGAGGCCTGAAAACCTTTGACACTAGTTTCCGGGGACTTATTCTCACAGATTCGTGGGGACTTATTCTTTCAAGTTATTTATGGGGAATGCCCTTCCCAACTGCCTCAACCTGTGGTTGTGCTACCGCAGCGAGATCCTCTACGATCGACTTTTCAGTCGATCTAGGACTTTTGCTCTGTCTCTTAGACATGCGTTTTGAACTTTCTTGGATGTTGCTGTTTGAGTAAGCATCCTTGTTTTGTACCACTCAACCAATTTGAGTGGTTGAACTTTGACGTTGCATGTGCAGTGCACAGCCGTCAATAACTATGTCCACGTCACAATAGTAGACCTTCGATGCTGCATGTGCTTGAGTACAGCCGTCGGAATCTAATTCCACAGTGTATTGAGAGTTTACACTAAGGTCTAGTGCAGTCATGCTAACGACCAAACCAAAAGTGAGGCCATCATTCTCATTCGTAGGACATCCACACGCTTGTGGACGCTACAAGACGTTATTCAGTTGGCCATTTGATGAACAAGTGACAGGCATCGTCACAGCTTAATGGTGCCAATTTATACATGGCTAGTGCTTTCTGAGCCTTGGTAATATAAGGATGACATCAAATTTGTCATCCAAAAATGTAGTACGATGAAAGAACATCGAACTGTTTACCCTTCAAAGGTGTATTGGATAACAACTACACGTTTGTTTACTGTTACAGATGCGCCTGTAGCTAGGCGCACTGCCATCCTCATTAGAGAGATATCACACTCAACAAATTTGAGTCTGTGATCTTCTAGCGATTGGCGTCTGATGAAATTGTTAGACGCCCTAGAATCGACATGGGTCTTCAGTAGCAAATTATTGACACTTTTATTCTCAGGGTGACAATCCGCCACGCCGTTGCGATTTCGCAACAGCGTCGGATCCGCGTTCTCCGCTATTCCTAGAGAGGTCGATCTCTTCGCTCGGTATTTTTAGGCTCTGGCCGTGGGGCGCTACACCCAGAGGCGTAGTAGCTCATTTTTTGAGAAACGATTACATATTTGTGATCGTTTGTGACTTGAAATGCAAGGTTTCTGGCTCTCTCCATACAAGAGATCCAAGGGTTTTGGGCCTCCGTTTTCTTGTCGTCTCGAAGGACGATAAGCACCAGAGTGGACAAAAGCCATTTAAGACTGAAGTCCTCCTCTTCCGCTAACGAGATCGCTTGGTCTAGCGAATCTAATTCTAGCCGGAATATGTGGGTCTTAACAGGGCCGTCTGCGAGACCTTTAATATACACATTTTCCTGTCATTGTTTATCAATTGAATGACTCACGACCCAACTGACCAGGTATCGTGTGTGTTGGGCATAAGCGTGTAGATCACTCTTGCCCTGCTCCAAATCCAGGGGCTCGCCTCGAGCTCTGAATTCGACACGTGGCTACTCAAATGTTGGTCTAAGCCGGGTATTAAAGACCTCATACGACCCAAAGCTGATGGGTCGTAAGGCCTAATATTTGGCGCGTCCTGCTAAGTTGGACATGCCAAATATAAATCTCGTCGCATCATCACTGATACGACGAGCTTCTATAACATCGTCTAATTCGACGAACCATCTCAAAAGGGAGTCGCGTTCGATTGTCTTAAACTTAGAGGTATCATTTTTTTAAGCTTTCGGGTCGACGCGGAAGCGTCGGCCCATCAGCACCATGTAAAAGCAGCTGTCGCAACAGTTCCAACTATTGAGCACCCTGTTCTCTCAACACCTCTGTGTTAAGAGCCTTGCTGGTAAAGCAAGGCTACTTTCTCTTGGTCTCCGTCGAGTTTGTTTTGAATGAACTCGGCTATGGCCGCATGCGCTTCATTTTTGTTCAGAATGAACAGCATAGCGCCAACGGCTGGCCCGCTTACACCGAACTCATTCATTTGATCGCTCTTCATTCAAGGTCACTCAAATGAGAAACCTTTCACGCGTTGCGTAATAACATTCTTGAGGGGTTTGGAAGCTCGGTCCTTCTTCATCCAACGTGTTTATGTTGGATGGAACGTGCGTGGGCCGTTGAAATGACTACGAAGCGCCACCAGGTGTGACGGGGCACCTTTCACTAGTACTGATAAGTACTAGTTAACCTTACACTGATAACAGTGTAAGCGAGGTGTCTTGAAACTTCACGTACACAAGAGTACTGAGGACGGTTTCTTATGAAGCTAAGGGCCTTTAGCTTCAAAGGTCTAGACTAAGTCTTTAAATTAGAGAAAAAGTAGCACTGTTTTTATATAATTAGTTTCTACGTAACGATCTTCTATCTACTAAACTTATTGTATTAATATCTAAGTAAGTATGGCGCCTCCTTGCGCACCGCACAATCGTGTCTTGTAACGATTGGCGCGGTTGATTTAACACTCAAATCAACCACTCAATACAGCTAATGTATTATTACCAAATTTTGTATTCTTCAAACAATTTAAGTCAAAATTAATAAATATATTTTTTTGTTTTTCTTTGTTTATTTCCTCTTTTAGGAAATATTAATTGTTATTTCCTCTTTTAGGAAGTATTAATTGTTGTTTCCCTTATAGGAAATAATATTTGTTATTCCCCTTCTAGGAAATAATAATTGTTATTCCTCTTATAGGAAATAGTACTTATGTAACCGCACACCGCGTTACAGGGATCGCGCGTCGCGCTAGTGCAATGCGATTATTAAATTCATGTTTTTTTTTACCACAGTCCAGCTGACCTTCGCACAAATAGCATGTTCTTCAATTCGTCGTCGAATTTCAGTTGTCCGCGGACCAGCAGTATTGATCTGCGGCATCATCTATGGCTGCACTCGGCTGTTTGCCTGGCTTTACTCGATCTCTGGCGGGATGAATTGGCTGGTGCGTGTTGAGCGCAAATCGTTCGCAAATTATGTATTTAACTCTTGGCACCCGCTGTGCACGTGACGCTGCTTTTCACTTGTCTAAATGCTAATTTCCGAGAAAACATCTGACTTCTGCAACCCATGTGTCAAGCTCTTTTTATGATTTGCAACTTAGACACCGAACTTCTGATAACACGGGTTGAAAGCCTGCTTCTGTTCCGATTTATGCACGGATGTGATCCTGAAACTTTTCAAATTTGCTTAAGGAATTTAAACAAGCCACGATCTCAGAAAAGCACGAATTTTTCTTCCCGTCGATCCATAGTCTTGTCATATTTCGTTTTGTCCTCGACCCTAAGCCTCCATTTTTTTATATTTCGAATTTGGTTTCGGACACGTGACGGGAC
>NW_027152196.1:559661-635212 GCF_004359215.1 Bremia lactucae | reverse complement strand
CTTGGTGGTTCAAACGTCTGTTTGAGTCGGGTTTTAAAGCCTCTAGCGACCCGAAGACGTATGGGTCGCGCAACTTAAGGCCCAACGCCCAAATTTTGGCACGACCTGCCAGATTTGATTGAGCGAATGCGATTTGCATTTGCTCGTCGAGGATGTGACGCGTCCTTATGGCATCGTCTAATTCGACAAATCATCTCAAAAGGGAGTCTTCTTCGACTCCCCTATATTTTGAGATAAAATTTTAGAGTTTCGGGACGGCGCGTTTGCGTCATCCCAGGTACAGGGGTCTGTACCTGTTGTAATCTCAACAGTTCCGCCTGTTGAGAGCCTTGCTGATTCAGCAAGGCTACTTTCTCCTTCATCTCGTCAAGTTCATGTTGTATGAACTTGGCGACGGTTGAGTGGAGGGCATCTCTGTCTAAGTTGATTGCATCGTTTCCTACGTCGAACTCATTCGTTCAACCGCACTCCTCTCTATGTCACTTAGAAAGGAGTAGCTTTCAGGGGAAATGTGATGCGTATTCCAACTACCATCTAACATATCCATGTTAAATGTGGGAAATGCGGTCCTTGGACGGACTTCAAAGTGCTACCAGGTGTAACGGGGCACTACGACTTGTACAGTTTCAGTACAAGTCCACTTGACACTGCTTCAGTTGTGAGTGGTGCCTTCCGTTAGATAACGTACACTGTACGTATAGAGGAAGACTTCTCTTAAGACAAGTTGACTTAAGAGGGTAAAATGAAAACTGTATTAATATAGTTAAGCGTCTCTTAATCTATCTTTGTAAATGCTGACTTAACTTTAAACTAATACTAAACATGTAAATGAATTCTTATCTATCTTATCTTGAAACTCTCTTTGATTACTTCTACAGCTGATTAGTCTGCGGAATAAATAGACATAATGGCCTATACCTATTTGTGGATAATAATTCAGGATATTACTATATAAAGTAAAATCCTCCAAATATTATCTACCTTTTAGATAATACATTAATTAACAACCTTTAAGTGTCAATTTCATGTAACGATACACCCCGTTACAAGTATTGTAATTGGACATACCACTTAGGTGTAATTCACACATTTTGACCCACCCTTGGGTATGTGGTGTTCCTGAGGGCATCCACGTTAGGCGCACGTGAAGCCGAATTACCGCTCCCGCGACGACACTTCACTAGAGTACTTAGTGCGTTGGGTGAGTTCGCTAAAGCGCCCACCTCAACAACCTGACTACACGTGAGAGAAGCAGGTTTGACCGCTTCCTCGCTGTGCTAGATGTGGACTTAAGTAGAGTGTGGCCGCATTAAGACATGCCGCCTATACTTGGTAGCACTTGTAATCCTTCCCACGACTCGCATCGTGTACGTGAGGATGAGCCTCAATATCGATTGGGCTCATTTCCCCCATCTCTCCGAACATCGTCGGGTGGTGGCAAAGCACTTGGCTGAAGGACTTGGTGAACAAGCCCTGGCCAGGCTCTTGGGCAGTCCTCCTGAGCAATATATTGTTCAGTTGGAGCGGTTTGTGGCATTCGTGTTCGGACAGCGGGGAGCCGCGTCCGAGGCTCAGAGTCATGCTGCGGCGGAGTACGTCACTCGGACTCAGGATGAGCTGAGGCATGAGCAGGCTTGGAGCGAGGCTCTCATCAGGTTTGTTGATATGCTCTCCGCGCGGCCGCATCAGCCGAGGATCATTCGGATGGACCCGCCCAAGTTCGATGGAACTGCAGCGCCCACGATTGCTCACTGGCTCTTAGCCGTATTGCAATTCGGTGTGGCGCAGCTCATCGATGACGACAGCCGGATGGTGTCGTTTGCCATGTCGCATCTGCGCAGTAAGGCCTCAGAGACGGCTAACTCGGCGCTTATTGCGGACGTTAAGGCGTCCATACATGGGCGATCTTAAAGACAAAGATTCGCGCCATGTACCACCGCCGAACAACGAAGTTGTGCTTTAGGCGCGGTTCTTTGGATCCCGATAGGAAAAGTGATCCCTGCAAGAGTATGTGCAATATATGCGCTTGCTATCGGCGTCCATTACCGTAGGTCCGATTCCGGAGCACATCAAGGTGTCCACATTTATGAACAGAGACTACGGCATGGCCCATCGCGACAGGCCTTTTTGAGTAAGTTGCCGTCGACGATGGAAGAGGCAATCCAAATTGCCCTTGTTGAGGAGCAATCGTACAACAGTGCCTCGGCGACAGCTTAGTATAGCCGAACCCCGTGAGGACAGACGTCACTCCCATGGAGTTGAGCGATGCAGACGTTGTCTGTTTTAAGTGCGGTAAGCGCGGCCATATGATGGCTCGATGTTATGCCAGGTTCCCTGCTGGGGCGAAGACGCCCAGCAAGAGGACTCCCTTACCAAAGGGCGATGGCAAGATCTAACGTGCGAGACGGATGAGTTCTGCATCGACCACTGAGGGGTCAAGAAGTGCAGGGGCGCAGTAGGGACGGGATGTCCTACTGACCTGACGCGGACTCTGGAGCTACCCCTAAGTTCAGGGTTTTCGAACACATGGGTAGCATAGTCCCTGAGGTACTGGAATTTCGGACCTCAACCCTACTGGTCTATAGCGCTCGAGTACGAGGCTATGAACATGTGGTGACCTTCTTAGGATTCGGGTGCATCACAAAATTTTGTTAATCTCGCGGCTCTAAATCAGAGACCGGTGATGTTTGAGTCGCTTTGCCAGGATGGCAAGCGAGAATAGGCGACGTTCGTTTAGCCGACGGCGCGCTCGTTAAGTCTGAGGAAGTTCATGTAGAACTCACCTTCAGCTTTAGTGACTTCTCCTGTAAAGAGAAATTCACAGTACTAGGTATGGAGAGGCCGTATGACCTCATCCTAGGCATGCCATGGTTGGCAAATTACCAACCATAGATAGACTGGCGTACACGCACAATTGCGAACTTTACGCAGGACACCGGAAAGGATAGGCCTCTCGCATTTGACGGTGCGTTGACGGGATGTCAAACGTCACGAATTCATACCCAGCTCGTGGAGATTGGGGAAAGAGAGGTCCATAGGTTCTGGACCTCCCAGCTCGTGTCGTCTAGGTGGACGGTACGATGACGAACTAGCTTGAGCCTGTTTCAAGCTTAAGTCCTCCTGTTCCGCAACGCAGATTGCTTCTTCAAGCGCATCCAGTTCCTAGCGGAGCAGGTGGGTCTTTACGGGACCATCTGTAAGACCTTGCATGAACACCATAATCAACTTGTGTTCATGGACTGGATTGTTCGTGATACAACTCGCTAAGAGTCGTATGTGCTGGGCTTAAGCGTGAACATCACGCTTGCCTTGCTTGAGCTTCAGAAGCTCTGATCGAGCTCTGATCGAGCTCTAAACTCAGTCCTAGGCGGTTCAAACGTCTATTTGAGCCGGACTTTAACAGCTTCTAGCAATCCAAAGACATATGGCTCGCAACTTAATCCCTAGTGCCCAAGTTTTGGCACGACCTGCCAAATTTGATTGAGCGAATGCGACTTGCATTTGCTCGTCGACAATGTGACGTGCCCTTATGCATCGTCCAACTCGACAAACCATCTCAAGAGGGAGTATTTTTCGACTCCCCTATACTTAGAGATGTCAATCTTGGCAATCTACAAGGTTTCGGGAAGACGCGTTTGCGTCATTTCAGATACATGGGTCTGTACCTGTTGTAATCTCAACAGTTCTGCCTGTTGAGTGCCTTGCTGATTCAGCAAGGCTACCTTCTCCTTCATCTCGTCAAGTTCATGTTGTATGAACTTGGCTATGGCTACATGAAGAGCATCTCTGTCCAAATCGGACAGCATGGCCAAGATGGCATCGATCCCTACGGTCGATCTCATTCGTTCGACTGCAATCTTTTCTATGTCACTTAGAAAGGAGTAGCTATCACGCGAAACGTGATGCGTATTTCCATTACCATCTAACATGTCCATGTTAGATGATTGAACTGTGGTCCTTCGACGGACTACAGCGTGCTACCAGGTGTAATGGAGCACTGCCGACTTGCACTGCTTCAGTACAAATCCACTTCGCACTGCCTCAGAACAAGTCTACTTCGCACTGCCTCAGTACAAGTCCACTTCGCCTTGCCTCAGTGCGAGTGGTGCCTCACGTCACTTCACGTGCACTAGGACGTGCAGAGGAAGACTCTCTTTAAAACACTTGCTTTAGAGAGGGTTAGTCAAAGACTAAATTTAATATAATAAATTTTCTTCTGTTTTATATCTTTTTAATACTTTGCGCGCGCCCAGCGCTGACTGGCCACGGAGGAAGTAAATAAAATGGTCTATATCTATCAATGGATAAGCTTTTACAATATTTCCATGTAAAGTACTATTCTCCAAACATTATCTACCTTTTAGATAATATATTAATTAACAACCTTTAAGTGTTACTTTCATGTAACGATACACCCCGTCACATTTTTAAGATAAGAGCCATTCAAAGTCAATTCCTGTGCGATGCGAAGAAGCGCTCAACGAAAAGACGTAAGCTCGAGCTAAACGAGCTTTTATTGGCAAAGGTAGGTGGCAATTTTTTTGGCAAAGTTTTAGAGCGAGACACTTATGAATCACTACCAAGAGGAGAACGGCTCATCAGAATTGAGCATTTCTCCGCGGCGCATCTGTGGCGTAGCCATGACACCGGAAGACAGCATTATTTAGGCGTGCCGGGCTTCCCTATGTAAGCCACCTCTTTTCGTAGTTTAATGAACGCTGTTTACTTACATGCTTGTCGTTTACTAGCGAAGTGGCCATATAGAGGCGTGCCATCCCAATGATAGCTGCACGCGCCCAAAGCACTTTTTACGCGAACACGAAATACGTCACCATGATGCTGTCGTTAAGAAGGGGTCACGAGTCCAGTTTGCTTCCGTATCAAATTGGAGTTTCCCTTCAAATTACATTGGTCGTCGTAATCTAGAAGGTCTTCAAACACTGTACTGATAAACTCCGATTCAAATAGCATGTTCTACATATATCCATCCAGCCACGGATCCGTCGACATCGGTCCAGCAGTATCATCTGATAGAGAAAAATCCACTTTCCAATGTTGCGCTGTTTTGAGGCTGTTGCTATCAGCCCGCTCTTTCTTGATGCTGCTGCTTTGATCTGACTGCTTCGCTTTGCTCGATTTTTGGAAGGCTAATTGCGTTTGCGGCCGTGTTAAGCGCAAGCGTGAGCAGATGATGTCTTTAACCCTTGGCACGAGCTGTGCTTAACTTTACCTGTTTGAATACTTGTGGGTCGCAGAAGTCGGATGTTTTTGCGTAGACATGTCAAGATTATTAGCTACTTGTCAAGAAGAACATTAAATTAAACAACTACCACTTCTATGGAGTGTTGATTTGCAGCCTTTTTCAACTTTAATCTCTTGGAGAGGATATCTTTGTAGCAGATTTATATGATGGGATGAGCTGATTTTTTCTCATTTATGCAAGGATGGGTGTTTGTAGCTCGTAAAGGCAAATCTGCTGTTTTTTAATTGTTCCGAGGAATAGCGGAGCCATGCGTGTTTTTACTGGTGACGCCAGTGTGTCCTTCGCAGCTGTCGTGTCCATCGCGGATACAATTGTAGTTCCAATATTGTTTATCGAGAGACCTTGGCGTGGTTTGCCGTTATTAATACATCGTCATAGCAAACACTTTTAGCCGCCCACTAACGATAGCAAAAATGACAAGTAATACTTATGAAATTAAAAGGAGAGCTTTGTCATTTCTTTTCAAACTTGCGACAAATCCCAATCTCAGGAGAATCACAAAAATTTCTTCCCGCTTCGTGCCATCATCCGCTTTGTCACACGACCTAAGCCTCCATTTGAAATTTTTAAAGTCGATTTAGGACACAAAACGGGACAAAGCGACCGAGGGCGATATTGACAGCACGCCACATATTGGCCATACGGTACACGCGAATCAATAATATAACACTCACGTTTGAGTGACGTCTTTACTCGCCGCCAAATCTCTTTCGTTTTGTTTTGTCATTGTGCAATTTGCCTCACTCCTACTCAACCAACCATGAAGAACGTATTCATTCCTCTTGCCGTAGCCCTCGCCGCTGTGCCGTCATATGGACAAAATTTTGAACAATGCAGTTCGGATGGATTTAAGGCCGGTTCATTCAACGTGTCTCGTTCGACCTTCTCGACAAATGTCATGTGCATCACATATTTGGGTGCCTCGGACACGATGATCTCCTGGATGGCTGATTTCGACGCCTCGGCACCGAACCCCAATCTAAACCCAACGTCGTCTCGTGCTGCGATTCTTTTCGAGCCGTCGAAGAAAGTCAATTCAATTCCTGTGCGAATCATTTACAATGACATTGCACGTTTTGAAGCTGGTTTGCGTATCGTTATGACAGTGAAGACTGGGCTCAGCTCCAGCAAATCTGCCAGCGCCGAACATCTCGTGATTCTGAACTCGAATGGCCTCACACCGACGACTGCATCTTTTGGGGCTTCAATTGCGAACATTGAAGTGAATGGCGTCTTCTTCAATGTCTTCAAGCGTGTCAATGAAGGTGTCGCTCAATACATTTACGTCCCGACCACGATTTTTAAAGAGGAATTCGCCGGCGATCTACAGAAACTCATTGATGGACTCTCCCAGAAACTCCCCGAGGAACACTTGGCTGATCAATTCTTACAATCCGTCGGGTCGGGCGTCGATGTATATTCTGGTAAGGGTTTTTTCAATACGAAGAGCCTTACCATTGAGGTTTCGTAAATCGAGTTCGAGAAGAGTAGTCATTACAACAATGTGTATCTGCTTGAAATCTATTGCTTTACTTTCTATGTCATTTTTTTCATGTTTTACATCATTTAATAACATAAATGGGGCAGACTCAGGTCTAATGTCTCGTCGTCTAGCGCAAGAACATTTTATATGTGTCATCATATGTACTTGTTAAGTTAAGATTGCTCCACCGCGAGAAGAAGAGAGTTACTTCAAACTTAAAAATTTTAACGAATCGCAGAAGAGGTAATTGTTTCATTCAGATTTTCTATTTGACATTGAGTTTAATAGGGTGCAAAAATCTTGACATGGGGGTCGTACACGTCGGATCCTTTTACGTATACAACTTCTTTGACACACGCGCTCGAAGCCCACTTACGTGAACGTAGTCGATTAGTAAGTTCGCCGCCATTCTCCGTTGTGACGCTATCGTCAGGAAAAACAATGCATAGCTAGAAAGACAAGCTTAGAGCTTTGAGTGAGCTTAAAAATTTAAACCCCACTATCACGTTATCAAATACACTAGCACGCGAATTCAGCAACATTTGACAAACAGTCAAGATGAGCGTATACTAATGACCTCAACAACTGCCTTCCCATAACAAACTGTAGACTATACTGAAATTGCAATGAAGTTATTATCTTTATGGTTTTTCAAACTACAGTGCAATCTGACTTTCACCCAAATAGCAGGTTCTTTATATCGTCATCGAACCGCGAATTGTCCGCGGACAAGCAGCATTGGTCTGCGGCATCATCTGACGCGGGAAAGCAAATCCATACCCCATCTTGCGCTGTTTTCGTAAGTGTTGCTATCGAACGGTCTACCTTTCCTGGCGTCGGCTGACTGCCTGGCTTTCTTTGCTCGACATCGGGGAAGAATTGGCGGTTGTCGTGTTACGTGCAAATTGTGTGCAAACGAATTTTATAGCCCTTGGCAAGAGCTGTGCACGTGAAGCTGCACTTTATACATTCTACCTCTGCGACCTTCCTCATGTCAAGATGTCTTTAACATCTTTTCAAACGAATTATCAACTCGAAAATTAAAATCCGATACCTCAACTACTTCTTGAAAAATATATATATTTTTTAAATTTGAACAAACCTCTACTTCTTAGTTATTGCTCCACAACTTTAAAAAAAGGAATTTAAATTCGCAAACTAGAATTGTTATTTCACAACTTTTGTTAAAGTTACGATCCAAAATGATACAGAAAATCTGCGTAACTACGTAAGTGCGACTTAAGAGGGATATACGTTACAAGGTAAGATTTAATTTTGAGGCACTAATTTAACTTTATCAATTTATAAAGATTAAAATAGTTCAAACCTAACTCAAGAGAATAGATAGCGCAAAACTGAAACGGGGTCCCCCGTTTCATGAATACAGCTATGAGAGGATATAAATAAAGACGTACAAAATTATTACCTACATTAGTTTTGACTCAATAATTCCAATATTACCAAATGTTGGTAATATTGACGTGAAAAGACATTAATGCTATTGATTGGTTAATTTGATTTTTAATTAACCGCGCCAAACGTGATAAGACATAATTGTGCGGTGTGCAAGTAGCACCAAACATAGTTTGTTATTAATATAACGTCAGTAGTAAATAGCAGATCGTTACGTAGGAGCTTGATATATTGATACTTTTTCCTTTTTCCTATTATAAAGCCTTGAAATTAAACTTTAGTCGATAAGACTACTTCGCTACCTGTAATCTTCCTCTGCATGTAGTGTACGTGAAGTAACCAAGCCACCTCACCTTTAATAAAATCAGCGTGAGTTGATAAGTGCTGTTGTCAGTACAAGCGAAGGGTGCCCCGTCACACCTGGTAGCACTTCGTAGTCCGTTCAACGGTCCACGCGCGTTCCATCGAACATGGACATGTTAGATGAAGATGGTGGGAGCTTTTAAGCCCCTCAAGAAGGCTATCACGCAACCCGTGAAAGGTTCGCTGATTTGAGTGACCTTGAATGGAGAGCGATCGAACGCAAATGAGTTTGGTCATAGAGCCGTTAGCGCAATGTTCTTCGGTCTACAAAGAGACGAGCAGCATGCGGCTATAGCCGTGTTCATACAACATGAACTCAATCGGGGCCCCAGAGAAAGTAGATTTGCTTCACATGCAAGGCTCTCAACACGCAGAGGTGCTGGGAGAAGAGGGTCGTCAACAAGTTGACCTGTTCAGACAGTATCATTTACATACTGCTAGAGGGCCGACGCTTCCGCGTCGACCCTAAAGATAGAAATCTTTCAGTTTAAGTCAGTCGAAGGCGACTCTCTTTCAAAATGGCTCGTCGAATTAGACGACGCCACTGAAGCTTGCCGTAGTGAAGATGCGACGAAAGTGAAATTTGGCATGTCTAACTTAGCTGGACGTGCCAAATCTTGGACTTTGGGACTCAAGCTTCACGACCCATTAGATTAGATTTTTGGGTCGTATGAGGTCTTTAATACCCGGCTCAGGTAAGCATTTAAGCCGCCACGTGCCGAATTCTGGGCTCGAGCCAAGCTCCTGGATTTAAAGCAGGGCAAGCGTGACCTTCACGCTTATGGCCAAGATACACGATACCTGGTCAGTTGTATCGCGAGTCATCCCATTGATGAACAAACACAGGTAACTGTGTTTATTGAAGGTCTCTCGGACAGTCAGGTCAAGACCCACCTGTTCCGGCTTGAATTAGATACGGTTGGCCAAGCGATCTCTATAGCGGAACAGGAGGACTTCAGTCTTATACTGGCCTTGTCTACCCTGGTGCTTATCGTCCACCGAGACGACAAGAAAATGGACGCCCGGATCCCATGGATCTCTCGTATGAAGAGAGCGAGCAACCTCACTCTACAAGCTAAAAATACTTAAGGGAATGTAACCGTTGTCAAAAGACGGGCCACTGCGCCTATAAGTGTAGTGCACCACGGCCAGTGCCCAAAACACTGAGCGAAAAGACCGACCTCTTGCTTGGAAAAGCGGAGAACCCGGATCCGACGCTGTTGCGAAATTGCAACGGGGAAGCTGATCGTCAAAAACGGTTTAGGTCAGTAGGTGCGGAGCTCCCAACTGATCCAGCAACGTCAAAGAACTTTGCAGGCCTTTTGACGAAAGTTGCTCCTCACACACAAAGATTGTGTGTAACTGCTCCAGGGGATGAGGTCAACCTCATCACCCTGAAAATAAAAGTGTCAAATAAGTTGCCACTGAAGTCCCTAGTCGATTGTGGGGCGTTGAACAATTTATTCGACGCCAATCGCTAGAACATCGCAGACTCAAAATTATTGAGCACGTTATCCCTCTAACGAGGACGACAGTGCGCCTAGCAACTGGCACATCCGTAACAGTAAACAGACGTGGAGTTGGTACCCAATACTCGTTAAACGGTAAACCGTACGATGATGGTTTCGTCGAATTAGATTTGGATGACAAATTTGATGTCATCCTTGGATTACCATGGCTCAGAAAGTACGAGCCATGTATAAATTGGTAGCATCAAGTCGTGACGATGGCTGTCTCTTGTTTATTAGATGACCAACTGATGAACTGCTTGAAGCGTCCATAAGCTTGTGGGTGTCCTACGAGTGAGTGCGACGACCTCACTTGTGGTTCGGTTGTTCGCATGACTGCACAAGACCTCAATTTGAATGCCCAATACACTTTAGAGCTAGATCCCGACGGCTGTGCACAAGCACAGGCAGCGTCGAAGTTCGACTACTCGAATCAGTCAAGTGGTACGAAACAAGGATGTTTGCTTGAAAAGCAACATCGAAGAAAATTTGAAACGCCTGTCTATAAGAGACAGAGCAAAAGTCCTAGATCGACTGGAGAGTCGATCGTAGAAGATTTTGCTGTGATAGCGCAACCACAGCTCATGGCAGTTGGGGGATACTCAGTAGAAGATTTTGCTGTGATAGCGCAACCACAGCTCATGGCAGTTGGGGGATACTCCTCAAAGAAAACTTGAGGGAATAAGTCCCTAAGAATCTGTGGATTTAAGTCTCCGGGAACCGGCGGTTAGGCAACTCGCACGGTACTGATTCAAAGAAACATTCTTAAATTTGATCAAATCCTCATTGTCAGGATTTTCTACAAAGACTCCCAGGATTGGGACGTAAAACATTCAATCCGAGTCTTCTCATCGAAGACACTTTCGTTCATCGATGAGCTGCTGATAACCCGTTCGTTCTCAGGAAATAGTATTGCCGATTGAATATTGTCCACGTAGTTGTCATCTGTGACGAGTACGCAGATCTGCTACAGTAAGCCACTACGCAGATCACGCAAGACCCGTTTCGGTTTTTAGCGTTGGCAGTTGAGCTATTTTCACGTTTACTTCGGAGGCGCAAATAGATCAAGAGCGCATACACTTGATCCATTGTTTACTAAAAAATTGATTGTCTTGGTTTCTTCTTTGGAACCATTTTTAAAGGTATCTGGGAACCTTTGAAGATAAAGACACTCGCCACGAAATCGACCTGATACCAGGTTCGAACTACTGTGTCATGAAGCAATTGTTATTGCCTCGTGAACACGCTAACCCGAGAAAAACTTTTTTAGTCCCTTTATTTACATCGACTGACACAGGCCAATCGGTGATCTCCTCGGCATTTCTGGATCCTAGCGTACGCCTTGTTTACCCACGATGCATTCAAGAAGTGGTATATCGCTTGCAGCGAATTATTGGTGGCCTAAACTTTATAAATGGGTCTTCACCTTCGTTCGCACAAGCGAAACTTGCCAACGGGCTAAACCATCGGCGCTTGCTGCTGCGCCATTGGAAAGTCTGCCGTACTCATCGGGTGTTGGGAGTCCAATACTCTAAAATTTGCTTCTGGCTTTCAGAGCCGCAAGTCTTTTCTCTACCGAGATGACTACCAAGGACAGTATCGTGTGCCTCATAGAGGATTCGGTACTTTAAACTCTGATCATGAGGAACAACGATGCGCGGAGGACTGCAGCGTCCGTGCAATACTGCAACAGGTCGTTATCGATAGAAATCGATGTAACCTTGCACTCAAACGTGCCGACATTTTAAAACCAATTCAGAGTTCTTTAGAGCTCGTAGCAGAGCTACACATTGTTCATTGGCGTAAGTCGAACGGATTAATTCAGCTATAGGTGACATTATAGTCATTAAATGAGAGCTCATAATCCAGCCTGCGTTATAACGCAACAGCCAAAGCATTCTTCTTGCCAGGCTTATACTCCACCTCAAAGTTGTATTGGGCGGAAAGGAAAGCCATCGGGCTATTCTCTGTGAGAGATGCGGCAACTTAGTCGCAATGCGTAATGACGCGTGATCTGTATATATCCCAAACGGCTTAGAGCCTAGCAGGTGAACTCTGAGTTTGACGAGGGCATACTTCATAGCAAGTAACCCTTTGTCATGAAATTGGTAGTTCTTTTTCGCAGCTTTAAGCTGTTAGACTCGAACGCAATTATACGTTCACGCCCATCAGAATCTGTTTGTAATAGAGCACTGCCAATGGCAAAATCCGATGCGTTACAGATGACACTGAAATGCCAACTTGAATTTGGCAGTGCCAGAAATTAAGGCATGAATAGGACTATCCTTAACTGCTTAAAAAGCATTATGCTCTGTGCTAGTCTAGCACCAATCTGTATCATTTTAAGGAGATCAGATGATGGCCTAGCCATATCAGCGTAATTTACGCTATATTTGTGTAAACAATTGGCGAGACCCAACCACATACGCAAATCCTTCTGGATCTTAGGAACCGGCCAAATAACTATGGCTTTTACTTTAGCGGGGTCCGCTCTAAGACCCCGCTTCCAATGAAGCACCCTAAGAATGGATTTTTTTCGCGCCAAAAACGCATTTAGATGCATTGGCATAGAATTTAATTATGCGCATACACTCGAGCACTGCTCGCAATGATCTAGATGGTTTTCCACATCCGACCGACCCTGCTCCGCACGACTATGGACAAAACTGTCATTAGAAAAGGTCTGTGCATAACCTCGATGAGAGCGGAACAGTTGTGTCACTAGACGATTAGATGTTGCCGGGGCGTTGGAAAGCCCTTGTGGCATAGTCAACATTCCCCATAGCATACCGCTAGGGGTGCTAACCGCTGTAAGCGGGATATCTCTAGCTCGCATGAACAGCTGTTAACAACCATCGACTAAGTCAAGTGCACCGTACATTGTACATCCCACCATATTGTTCGGAAGAACATTCTTTCTAGGAATGAGGTTTGTAGTGATATTGTGGCATCATTAAGCTTATTATCAGCGTGTACAGCTCGCCATTTGTCATTTGCCTTTTTAAGACAAAATGTCGGTGTCGAATGACGTCACACTGTTTCCTTAGTAAAGGCCACTACAGTATTTGGTTCCCGGAACTTAGTCAATTTTATGACGGACACTTCTATCCGGAGGTAAAACAGATGGTGGATTAGAACATACCACATCTTGGAATTCCTTAATCAAGAAATAAAATGGATCCGTAGGAAACCTTGCGCACTAAGTGCACTTTTGTGTCATCCAGGCCAGCTTCGTCCAGAAGTGATGATGAGTTTAACTCAATTGTTGGTCGAATGACCACCATTTCAGACCGATTGACAGTCATTAAGGTTCGACCGCACTCATCAATAGATATTTCGTCTAGCTCTAAAGATCATGTACCGAAGGGATTGCCGCAAGGCCAACTTCTCACTTGATGTAACCAGTTAAACCAATTACAAGCGTATGTATTTGCTCGCCCGTATCACTTTGTGAGAATACAGACTTTCCGCGTCCATACTGCCTTGAAGTAGAGACAATACGGCTCAAAGAGGCTGGGACATTCGCGTCTTCAAATTTTTCAGCCTGTATTAGCTCTATACCACAGCTGACGTCTAATCCGACATCTGCCAAGGAGTTAGATAACTCAACTTTCTTGTCCAGTGACTGTTAACGTGGCACTTCACGTGCATTAGAAGGCTTTGATCCGAAATGCCTTGGCGAACCGCCATGTCACTACTGACACTCAGTATGGTGCCACCTCGACCGACCACACTCGGTGGACTTAGACGTGTCCCCCACGTATCTTATGGATGTTACACCGTCGATAACTCGGCGTAGGCCTACAATGCTTTCAGCATTCCGTGAATCGTTATCACAACAAGTGTCACTCGACGGAGTACGTGCCGTTCCACCCAATATTTCTGAGTCGGGCTTAAAAAAAATACTTTCAACATTACAGTTTATTAACTCAATGTCTAAAACACTGACAAGTTCAGTCAGTGATTCGCGATGAAAGCGCTTTTGTTGCCTTACAAATTTAAGTTCATGACTCTCCAAACTTTTCTAGGAACATTTTGCGTTGCGCCTAAGGTCTTAGACCTCCAATCCATGGCTCGTGGCGTTCAAGCCAGGCCGTACTAAGGATGAGTTCATATCTCGAAGGACGAGACAGCGTTCCATACTGTCAAAATTCAGAGACTTATACCTAAGTTCAACGGAACTTTAGGAACAGTGACAGGAGTCCCAGTCGCTAAGCGAACAGTGATTGCATCACTTTCATGCGCTTTGTGCGCCTCAACGTTATGTTGATTACCTTCAAGGGAAGACATCGAGCATAATTTTCGGACGCTCCTAATTAATTAAAATTGAACATGGCTTATCAAAGCCCTTCACAGTCGCTTGAGCAACTAACAAGCCAGGCTAGTACTCACGCCCCGTGCCATTACGCACAGAGCCAATTGGGGCTAGGTCCTGTTTACTCTCACCTCGTTGAAGTTCAACAGAGCCTAGGTCTTCCCCAGTAGGACGCCCCGCACCTCTTCGGTATCGACGTTTTCTCGGACCGTACCAGATTTTTGGTATAGGTCGGAATTGGTGCTCTTACGAGCTTTACGCGTATTGCGTAGGGAAAGGCCGGAAGTTAATGTTTCGTGCTTCCGCGCAGAAATACCGACGGATGTTCTGATGCTGTTCCACAGCTTGAATTGTCTCTTTTTCTTCCTCAAAGAGACTCAGATCCTTAGGTTCGAGCCCAATAGACGGTACCCATGTGCTCGAAAAGCATGTACGGTGAACAGGTGTGCTTACATGAGCAGACTTAAAAGTCGAACTCAGCTCGTAGCGCTATGGCAACTGTCTTTTCGAATGTAGCAGGATGAGTTCATAATAATTCCGTCCGGACAACGCCCTCATTGAGACCCCCCACATAAAGATGGTTACAACGATTGCTTCTTGCACCGGGCCCTGATGAATAGATGCAATAAGAGTTATCAACTCCTGGACAAAATCCCCTAGGGTTCGTTTAACCTGTTAGATCGCTATATGCCGTGATCGCATGCGAAAAGCCTGATTAGGCGGCGTACATTGCTTGTTATTTGCTATTTCAGCGAATCCGACGAGGGAAAAGCGTCGTTTTGTGGACGTGCTGCACGATAGTGCCCACTCCATGGCTCTACCTCCGAGCTTTGAAATGACTATAGCCACCTTTTGCCGGTCTGTAAGGAACAAGACGGAGTCGATTGACATCTTTATTTGTTTTATGAAAAGTGGTTTTCTCGCTCTTTTCCTTCAAATGTCTTCACATTGACAACTAGAGGGCGAGCCTTTGGCTCTGGATTAGGTAAAGAGATGTACCGAGCTGGTATAGATGCCGCAAGGTGATCCTGAACCTGTCCGATCAGAAGGGGACTCATATTGCATAAAGGCTTCAAGCCTTGCATGCAGACCCTCTGGTCCCTAAGACATGATAAACTCAATATGTTTAAGCCCAAACAAACTTTTGAGCTTGTCATACGCTGCGCGTTGCGCCTCTGAAAGTTCTGGAAACTCTTCCGTTTCAGGAAAGACTTATTTTTATAAAGACATAAACTCTTCCGTTTCAGGAAAGACTTATTTTTATAAAGACATAAAAATAAGCCTTTCCTGAAACGGAAGAGTTTCCAGAACTTTCAGAGGCGCAACGTACGTATGACAAGCTCAAAAGTTTGTTTGGGCTTTAACATATTGAGTTTATTGGAGGCCTAGACGCTTTAAGATCAAAAGGGGAACTGAGCTTCATTTATTTATTTAATCTTAACCTCACCCTAGCTAATTTTAAAATAGATTTCGGCCGCCAGATTAATATCTGACGGCGATCACATTTGTTACCCGCAATAAATTGGATTTTACTAATAAACTATTTAAAATGGATAAAGGGTATTTTGCCAATAAAGCAAATGGACCACAGCAACTGTTCATTAATTGATGTGTGCCCCATTACAAATGCAGCCCAAAATCCAAGACATGCCATGGTACGAATCCTACGCCGTTTGCGACGTTACAAAGCTTGTTAAATTCCTAATAAAGAAGGGGATTGCGAAACGCACTAACTGCATCATGATACAAGCTAGTTACGTACGCTTTACCAATACGAGGGTCTTTGATCAACCTGCCACTTAATGTGAAACTCACATATTGACCGACTCATGAAATCCCGATATTGGCCATCCTTCGGATCCAACGCAAATCAGATAGTTGACTTTGAGTCCGACTATTTGTTGCCGACACGAACGGGCTCCTTTGACAACCGCGGCAACGAATCTATGTTTAACGTGGGAGGCAATGTCGATGATTACACGTTTTCACCCAAGTCTTCTCTAGTAATGCATCAAGAGTTGCTAAAACGTTAAATTGCTTTAATTGTTCGTTCCGTATGCAACAGTCTTTATTTAACGTTGCGACAACCTTTTGGCAGCCCACCGAATTCCTAAAAGTGTAAATTCGAGATAATTTTCTGACTTGCTCCGCAGCGCTGAAAGTAGTCAATATCATACTAAAATTTAAAAGCCGATAAACAAATGTGTCGGTGTGGCCGCTATGTTTGAGTTTGAAGCTAAAATCAGGTTAGATGCCGTGCTTTATACACCAAAGTGACTTTGCGTCACCAGCTTCCATATACGCGCCTTCACAAGTAAAAAAATGTTTCGAGATCGCTTAATTTATTTACAATGTAATAATTAAGGTATTTGTAACGAAGTGTCCCGTTACATAACGATTGTTTCCTGCAAAGGAGGAATAATAAAGAGTATTCCCTTTACGAGATAATAATTATAAAAGTTCAAATTAAGAATGCAATTCAACTTTGTTTAATAAATTAACAACAACACATGCCAAACTTTAAATCAATATGCTGTAACAAGATACTTCGTTAGACAGACATTACTAACTATAAGAGAAGTTCAGAAGATATAATATATTAATTATGTGTATAGTTTTGTAAAAATTACTTGAAAGGGCCACTTTTTGCTAGCTCTGCTTCAGTACGAGCCGACTTGCACCGATAAGTAAAGGAATACGTTCGATTGATAACAATTAATGTGGTACAGTTCAAATTATGGGCAAATATCCTTTCCATATTAAAAATAATAATATTACTAAAATCACATTTATTTTGGGTAATACACGTGGCAGCCCACCAGATCTCTATCTGGTGACCAATTTTTACAATAAAGTAATTAAGGTAAGAATTTGATTTTGAGCACAAATTTAGTTCAGTTCCTATTTTAATCTAAACGCGAGTCTTGCCTTTCTAAGGCCTGCACATCGATTAATGAGAGTACTAAGTCTTCCTTAGGTACATAATCTCGGACACTTGTTCCCGCTTGGCTAAGTCTCGTAAACAAGAATTCGTTGAGCTCTAGGAGCTTGTATAACTCTTGGACTTATTACTCTTGTTAGCTCTACAGAACTAGCTTCTTGATGTGGCTAAAAGTCTTCTTCTGACGTAAGGAGCGAAGTAGTTCTGCTACCTGGTAGCACTCGTAGTCAATTTAAGCCTGAGTCTCTATAAGACATATTGTGAGAATGGACTTTGTCCTTAACCTTTCAGAAGCGACTTGCTTAACTTTAAAAAAGCTCATGGCTTTTTGGGGGCTTAAATAAATAGTTCATTTTCTGTCTCATGACCTAGAGGTGCTTGATGCAAGGCTAGAAGCCTTTGTGCAATTGAATTTCACTGGGTCCACGACCACTAAGTGACATCTGTGCTAACTCGATCCATCTCTGTACCCGATTCGGAGCCTAAGGCTAGCCCTCTTGTAGTGGCTATTAGGACATGGAGGCAAACAGGAAACAAAATCTCCTTATTTGGATCAAAGAGTAGGAGATGGATGGCCTTTGCGACGATCCAAAAAAAACAACAACGAGTGGCATTATCTATCTCCAGACTCGGCGCTAGAGCTTGAGAATGGGATTTTTTTTAACATGTCTTTAAACGTCGCATTTTGCAAGCAATATGCGCTGAAACAGCATCTGTCTCGCGTGTTATGCACCGCCTCATCCGCTTTTTGCATTTGATTCATATCTGCTCGCCACGGTAAAAAGACACTCGGGAATTATGTCCAGGGGATGAGATTATTATGCTGCTATGCAGCAGAACCCATTACAAGAGGTTGTTTTATTGATCATTGATGTGGAAGGACTTAATACGGGCTTGGCCCGAGCGGAAGCTTTCAGATTCCATTTAATACGTTTGAAGCGACAATTAACATTGCGCTAAACTCTGAGCTCGATTATAAGGCCTAATCACAGTAGCTCTTCGAGCTCATTAGGTTCGTCTAATGGACCAGATTTCATAGACCTCAGCCTTGCTGAGTCTAAAACTGAGCTTCAAGCTGTGAAATAGCAAAGAAGCATTCGTAGATGTTACTGTGCGGGAGCACTAAGCACTTGCACCCAGCTTGTCCGCTGCACAAGCCGCACAAAGCTTGAAAGCAATAACCCTATCTCATACGAGAAATCTGGTACGAGATGCGGGAAAACGCAGATACCCAGTAGCGACGGGGCGCCTTACTGGGGCAGAATTAGGCTTTGTGTAACTCAAAGAGGTAAGGGTTAACAGGGTCAAGCCCTTCAGAGCTCTGTGCTTTATAGTATCGCTTGTTCGACACCAAATTCTTACTTCATGACGAATGGGATTGATATTAGAGCCGGTGTTGGCATCTGCAGGAGCACCCAGCTTTTTTATCAGAAGGGCGTCTATTACGGGCTTCGATAAGCCATGATCAATTTCTATTGACTTAGGAGCGTCTTGCAGTTATGAACGACGTCGTTCCCTTGATGAGAATCAGCAATATGCTGAGGCGCTTAAAGCGCATGAAGGTGATTCGGTCATTGATCGCTTTGCAACTGGGAGTCATGTCACCTTACCTAGAGTTCCATTGAACTTAGGTATTGAAATTTTGGTCTTTGACAGTATGAAACGCTGTCTTGCCATTGCCCTGGCGTCGAGATTTAATCTCATCCTTGATATGGGCTGGCTCAAACGCCATGATCCATGGATGGGTGGTTGTCTAAGACCTCACCCTCGCTAAGCAACAAACACGTTATCGGCGTGAGCCACTAACATAATCTTTCCGTGGGTTAGACATTGGGATGTCTGAGTTGTTTATTTCCAATGATGAGAATATTTTTCGTGAGCGCGGCTCATGATTGTTGGTTAACCGACACGTACACGTTGCGTGATATTCGTTTTGATATCAAACCACTTCAATATGAAAGCAGTGTAGGTGTAATGCCAAGTCACCAAGGGTGTGTTTTCTCAGATGCAGGTGACGTGATACATAAATGCTCACTAGATGACGAGTCGGAGTTATGTAACTCCTCAAGGGATGCTTGGTTAAAGATCGTCTCTTGTCAAGTGCAAGCTACGGTTAAAGAACCTGTACAACTTGGGAACATCAATGTTCGGCCTTTATGTGGTGTAATGTCTCGCCATCAAGACAGCAGAAACAAAAGTCAGATACGGCGAGGCGAAGCGCCTATCATCTCCCACAGTGATAATAGCAAACAGCTTTTTACACTTGTTAATTGTGTGACTGGTAACGTTGAGGGATTTTATTAGCCTTGAGACCATACCATCGCTACACGTTAATTTAGTGCTAAACAAAATAACTGTCGATGGGATTGGCCAGGCCATAAGGGCTGGTGACTTAACTGAGATGGTGGTCATTCGACCAGACACTGAGTTAAGCTCATCGTCGCTGCTTGATGAAGCTTTCCCAAAGACACAAAGACTTTTACTAGCACGCACGGTTTATCATCGTTCTGGCGACAATCACTGAATTATCGAGGTAAGAATTATTCGGTGTGAACATTTCTGCTCGGTAGCACTTGGTGATACTCGGAAATGGTGCACTTGGTTGATCATGGGCCTGATTGCGTACCATTTTGTTACGCTGCGCAATTAAAGCTGCTTCCAGAAATGCCCCAAGCAACATGAGGACACAAAGAGCGACATGCTAGTCTACTTAAACATTTTCGTGTTTGATATACCGATGCCTGATGTTTTCCTTATATATAAAAGAGGTCAACCCAGTATTTTTAATGCAATCGTGTCCTTGTCGAGAAGGTGCAAGTATGATCACGACTCAACGCACACAAAAGCAGCACTAATAGATACAACAATAGATGGTTGCAGTTCGAGAATCACCTGCTGAAGCGGCTTCCTGGTACACGTATGCTATACTCAGATGTTTACCCCGTCAAAAGAAGATTATATTACTTGATAGCTGCACATGAAATGCTTATGAATGTTTTTTTACGCAGCCTACTAGCTCGAGCCTTCACTCAAACGACTTAAAATTTTAAGCATGAAAGGGTAGCACTTGTAAATTTGTAATCTGTCCACGACCTCCGAAAGTTGCACAGATCTGGATTGACAAACTGAAATGCTTTAGTGAACGATTTGAAAATCGGAACGCTACAAGTTGCACCGTTTGTCTAAAGAGACGGGATACCTTGCCTTTCGTGAGAGGGGGCTAACGTATATTTTATCTTAGGGGGCAGGTCATGTTCCTACTCCCTTGAAAATCCTCATTGGAGGACGCTCATCTCCTGTGAGACGCGCCTAGGTATTGAGAACCTCAAATCCTTTTACAAGCGCGGGAAGCGCTCGTTCTCCGATGGACCTTCTGCTGAGGAGGATGGGTCTCGTCCTACTGTCGAACGAGACCCGGAACGTCCATTATCAATTGGGAACAAGGTTTCCAATTATCATGCGAGACTGAATACCCTCACAAAAGAACGAGATAACTCGTTCGACCCTTTTCACCTCACGGTAGCTCTAGAAGAGTTTAACAAAAAACGCTTGTCACCACTCGAATCCGTCAATGGATGTGGAGGGGAGGGAAAATCCGGTTCGTCTCGTTTAATTAACCCGAATCAACATCGTGACTGGAGGATCAAGGGAGGACACTGATAACGAGCGGTCCCGTCGCCGCGAGTTAAGGGTGATGGTCAATAACGTTTCTCTTGACCCGTTGAAAATTTGTGCGCAAGTTGCGACCGATCAACTGGCGAACGAAAGGACGCATTAGTCCCTTTGAAACAAGCTGGTGACAGCTTATCTAAAAAATGATATCACCCTTGGAGGATGTAGTGAATCATCTGGTTTAATGAGAACTGGACTCTGTCACAGACTATCAGGCTTCGGCTCGGGACCAGCAGCCTTTGACGGACGCATTACATCGATCCGGGGTGATCTGGAATCGGAAGAAGCCTTATACTGATGGTACGGGCGGAGATGCACGACATACCTCGTAGGATGCGTACGCATCCTACGAGGCAGCTTGATCTTGTACGCATTGCCTTAGCGGTGCAGTACACGAAACGGGCTGATTACTTGGTCAAAATGTTCTCACTGCCCACATTCGTCACTACATGTTTTGTAGGTTTACCGTTGACAGTAGGACTAGATCGTTAACATAAAATGAAAAAACGTTTCTCTTCCATTTTTGTTAGAGTTCTTCCATTTTTGCTGGTCCACCGCATCAGCGATGGAATCTTGTATGAAACGGACTACTGCTTCTCTAAGCAGCAAGAACTTACCTTTCTGAATTGGATTTTTTATCTGTCTTCAGTGTGACCTGTGCGCACAGCGAAGATCTCATTCTTCTTATCTCCGTTACAATCGCTGCCTGTTCCGGCAGAGTGTTGGCAGTCCGTAAGTATGGACTTCTTCTTCGAATTTTTAGAGTATTCTTGGGTTTGTTGATCGTTTCAGAAAGATGGTCCATCTTGCTGCAGTCTTGAAATCGGTCACAGCCAAAAGCTGTGCTCGCGTCATTGTTGACTCATATTTCATATTTCGACTCCATGGATTATTCCGTGAACTGGTATCAGATCGATACCTCAGATTCACGGCAGGATTTCTGGATAACTGTGTTTGAATCACTTAGAGCACAATTGAAGATGTCAACATCTGATCATCCTGAAAAAGACGGTCAGACGGAGCGCGCAAACCGTATCTCCGAAGAGATTATTCGCGGATACGTCCACTCTTTTACGAGTTGAAGCAAGTTCTTGCCGATGGTAAGATTTGCCATCAACAATTCAGTGCATGCTTCCACAAAGCATACAACGTTTTTTGTGAATGGCTTAAGCCATCTGAGCTTGTTCGATAGTGACTCTTTTTCAAGGGATGAGGAACGCGCTCCAGCAGAGAGCTGTCAAGCTCTTGGTCATCACGCATTGACCCGCCGGTCAATGTGAAGAATAGCGATGTTGATTTAATCAACATTGAAATGGACAAACTCAGTAATGGCATAATGCTAATACTATCTTTGATAACGATGCTAAAAGACTTAGAATCAATAACAATATTATATGTGAGAACAACAATTTTCTCACCACACGGGTTGACGCACCGGGCTTCACCCGTTGACAAACTTTGCTAGCACGTATGTACTTGCGGACGAGCTTATACAGGTGTGACCAGTAGAAGTCACGACTTATTGTAAGGTTTGATTATTCACGTCACGCTTACCGCCTTGCAGTACAACCGTGCAGTAAGATTGCAGTGGGCGCCTTATCAACCTCACCCAACTGACGATGTACACTGATAGAAGTGTCGTCACAGTAGCAAAAATCTGGCTCCTCGTGCGCACGAATCAAGTATAGAGTATGATTTAAGACTTATTTATAATAATCGCATTAAATAATAATTCCTGTTTCAACCAATCGTAAAATGCCATCTCTGTAGATAGACATATATGCATTGGGAGCGTATCTTTTTGAATACCTCACGTAACGGATGACGCAAGGTGTCATCCCTTCCAATGTGAATGCACCTATGTGTATCACATACACAATGGTGGGGCACAATGTGAGCTACACCCAAATGGCAGGTCTAATAACTTCACTTAAGTAACTGACCATTTTTAAAGTACACTTTGTGTACTTAACGGGGACTGTGTAGCATTAGGAAAATTAAAGCCCGTTACCCCTTCTCTCCTTTTTAGAACGAATTTACATTTTGCAAATTCGTCAAAGAGGACAGAGGAACAGCGAGCTGCTTTATGCGCCGCTTAGTTCTCTCATCCACTCTTGCAACCTGTGTCTTACACGGTGCCTAATATGCTACCTAAAAGTGGCCAAGCTGGTGGATCGTCTGCAAAGACACCTACTCAACTACGCACAAAGCGCACGCGCCGCATTAACGCGCAGCCGGCGCCTAGTGCCACATTATCAACGTCGACAGCTACTGCTGCTGTCGCGTTAATTGGACTAATTGATTCATCCCACTTTCACAATAAATATGCAGATTCGTCGCTCATTGTCGACTACAATGAGTCGACACCGCTGCCATCACCTCATAGTAGTGATGAGGACAGCAAGTAAATAAGAAAGGATTATGGCGCTTTATTGCCCATCCAGACTTCACTCATTGCTCTTGACATGGAGACAACTAATTTTCTTGATGCTGTCTCGTCACCTGCGCTGGCTAGCAAAGCGCGCATTAATGAGAGCACTGCCCTAAAGGCTCAGCAGCTTTTTCGTTGGGTAATACCACAACTTCTTATGCTCAGACCATCATCCATAATGGTATTGACAAAGAGGAGCCTGAACTTCGAGCTCCGCTGACAGTAAACGTGTTCAGCCTGTGTCACAAGCCAGT
The DNA here is from genome assembly GCF_004359215.1 of Bremia lactucae. NCBI lineage: Eukaryota > Oomycota > Peronosporomycetes > Peronosporales > Peronosporaceae > Bremia > Bremia lactucae. The sequence goes on along the minus strand of NW_027152196.1, from coordinate 611,569 downwards.
CGTTCTAAACGTGGCTGTGTGACGGATTGCATATCACTGATGCCCCTTCCATCTCAATAGCCTCGTATCAACGGGCCAAACGCGTCGCTCCTAGAGCGCGCTATCCTAAAGACGCTCATATTTTTTGGCGTCTCAATTCATGGAAGGTTCAGGGAAAATCAATTGGACGTATGTCCCCAATCCCGGTCGGGTTGCGCTCAAATGAAACACCCGACCAATACGAGTCGGAATTCACGCGTCGCTTTTATCTGCATTAAGTTGCAATGAACAGCGATCGTATCGAGATAATTTTGACCGTTGCGAGTGAAAAAAATCATGCGCGGTACGATACCCCCTGTTTCTCACTACGCGTGGCTGCCTATGAAAATGACCCCCACCTGAGGCCTCTTCGCTAGTATCGAATGAACTTCTGCTAGTTCATTCGATACTAGCGAAGAGGCCTCAGCTGGGGGTCATTTTCATAGGCAGCCACTAACCCGTATCGATCGAGTCCCAAGAGTAAAAACTCTTCAAGTGACCCCTCCATTGGACGAGGATCTGATACTTATGCCTCACGGAGCGGTGGACAACAAACCTTCCAGCGAGGAAGCATATGTTCCCATCCGCATCCATAAGTGCAGGCGGTACCCGATAGGAGTGGCGATCTCGCCTACCTACTCGCAGCTGCCTTATCTTCGTCCGTTCAGTCGTAGGCGTTAAGAGCTGCCGAACGACGTATTGCGAATCTCGAGGGTCATCGGATGTTCAGGATGTCCGCGCAAAGGATCGTAAGCGTTATGAACGCCTAAAGACTCGCTTGGACCTTCTGGAAAATATAATGCTGAGGGATTTGCGTCACTCGGGTGATGTCCCTCGCTCTCCGAGTCCTCCCCGTGGTGAAAGGAGTTAACCAGGTGAAAGGTTTTCGCCTTCTCCGTCACCCTGACCCGATCGACGTTCGACTCACAGCCGGCGTCGCCAGCTGCCTCCTTAGACGGATGGAAGTATGTGACCTCATTTGGGTCTACCTGTTTCCGACGACCACGTAAATTACGGGGAGCGCCTTCTTATACACAGAAAGGTTTAGCCTATAATTAGGTCTGTAACCTTTTCTTCCACCGTAAAGGGCCCAATGAAACGCGACAAGAACTTCGTAGTACCACCAGGTTGTACAAAAATTGCATTTTTAGGTAAGGTAGAAATACCTTTCTCCAACTTTAAAGTATTTATTATTTTTCCGACCATTTCAGTCCGCATATTCTTCCTGTTTATCTTGTGCTCTTATTGTCGCGTCACAGACTTTCTGTGTGATGGCTAATCGCTCATGCACAAAGCGTTGATCTTCGCTCACGCTTTTCGTATCTAACTCGTCTATGACCCCGCCGAGAGGTCGGTCACAAAACGTAGTTTTATTGACCACTGCTAAACTGGCAAGGCCACTACGGCAACTTTCTGTCGTTGACATGATACCCTCGCGGACCATTGTCATGTTGACGAATCTATGTCCCTATTTCGCACCGAGCATAGCGAGGGACACTCCGCCACTAAGACTTGAGCTGCGCACAAACGTGACTGGCGTTCGAGGATGGCGCAGTCCGTCAATATAAACCGGTGTCTCACCCGTACTGGTGTGGAAACTGTCATCTATAGTAAACTTAACAAAGGGCGATGCTTGCTCCGTTCTTTAGGAGTTGATATATATAGTGCGTAAGACATCCGCCACGATCCGATTGGCACGTTCCGTTTGGTTATCTGTCTGGGGATGATCTACGGTAGACATGTGGATTGCTACTTAGCAGCTCAAGCACATGTCGCCAAAAACTAGACGTAAAAGTAGTATAATACTATAGACTCGGCATCCCGTGTAGTCGGAATATGTGATCCAGGAACAAGAGAGCTTCCTCGTTGCCTGTGATCGATGTTTTACATGGTGCTAAATGCACCATCTTGCTCAGTCTGTCTACAGGACGACGAGCCCCGTCCGACCCTTGTGGTCGGGGGGCATGCCAAACATGAGGTCCAGACTAACTCACTCTCAACAACCAGTTGAAATCAGTAGCGGCTTCAGTGGCGCACTGCTGAACGGTGCGGGCTTAATGCGCTGACACTGTTCGCAAGAGCGAATATAGTCGGCCACCCATCGATATAGTTGTGGCCACCAAAATTCCTCTGACACTCGTAAGAATGTCTTTTCACGGCCTAGATGCCCACTAGATGGCGCATCATGGAGGATTATCAGCTTGAGATCTGTGTCATGAGGCACATAGATTCTCAAGGGGTCACAATGAGACATCTGATGCCATCGCTGTAGCTAAAGTTATTTAGCTTAGCTTTCGGGCGCGACGAAGGGAAACCTTTTGTCCACCGAATTGATCCAGCAGCAGGCGACAGTGGTCTTCCTGACCGTAGCTTTCTTTTATTTCAGAGGTCAATGAGCTCGTCACGTGGTATGCTTTCATGACTGCCAACCTTGACGGCTGAAATTGTGCTTTCGCACTAGACTCAGATTCCTGGTGTTTAACCTCAAAGTCTGGTCTGCGTGATAAAGCGTCAGCCAAGACATGACTTACCCGGCTTGTATTCAACTTTATAATTAAATTCAGAGAAGAATGTGAGCCATATTGCCATTCTAGGCAAGAGGTGCGGTGAGTTTATTGGGTCCGCAGTGATGCGTGATCCGTATAAACCACAAAAGGTTCGGTGCCCAGTAGGTGCACACGAAACTTGACAAGACCATACTTTATGGAAAGTAGCTCTTTGTCATGCACAGGGTAATTCAGTTCCGCGGCTTTTAATAGCCGGGACTGATAAGAGATGACATGGTCAACGCCGTCGTCATTCTTCTGCATGAGCGCGCTGCCGATTGCAAAATTACTTGCATTGCAGACGACGCCAAAGGGCTTATCCGCGTCTGGCACTGCCAGGCCCGGTACCTCTACAAAAGATTGCTTCACTGATGTGAACGCATCTTCTTGTTCCTTTAACCAAACCCATTCTGTGTCCTTTAAGGAGATCAGATAATGGTTTAGTTTGCTCCGCATAATTCTTGCTATACTTATGCAAGTAATTAGCGAGCCCTAGGAATTGGCGCAAATCTTTTACATGCCGTGGGATTGGCCATTTCCTTACCAATTTTACCTTGTCTGGGTCTGCTCGTACATCGTGTACATACGATGCAGCCCAGCACAGGTATCCGGGGACCCCAATGACGCACTTTTGCAAGTTGACGTACAATTGGGTGTCCTTCAAAGTCTGCAACAAAGCGTCTAAATGAAGCTTGTGCGACTCTATTGCGCTCAGCCCATCCTCGTCCCTGCTATGCACAAATACATCGTCAAAGTAATAAGGTGCGTAGGAACGGTGCTAACACATCACTTGAGCCACCACTCGGTTGAATGTCGCTGGTGCGTTCTACGATCCTTGGGGATCACAAGCCACTCCTAAAGCATACCGCTTGAAATACTTACAGCTGTTTTAGCTACATCAGACTCTCACATGAGAACCTGATGGTAGCCATCCTTCAAATCCAACGCGGAAAAGATGGTCGACTTTCCGATAGAGTTCAACAGAATATCTTTACGCGGGATTAGCATTTGCGCTGGTATGGTCGTTGTAACGGGGCACTACTGACTTGGATTGCATCAGTACAAGTCCACATCGCACTGCCTCAGTGCGAGTGGTGCCTCACATCACTTCACGTACACTAGTACGTGCAGAGAAAGACTCTCTTTAAAACCCTTGCTTTAAAGAGGGTTAGTTAAAAATCGTATTTAATAAAATTAAGTTCTTCTGTTACTAACTTAATTATAATCTAATACAAAACATGTAATAAAGTCTTATCTGTCTCTCTCTTTGCGCGCGTCCAGCGCTGACTGGACCGCAGAGAAAATAGATATACTGGTCTATATCTAATAATAAATAAGATTTTAGAATATTACCATGTAAGGTAATATTCTCCAAATATTCTTCACATTTTAGATAACATATTAATTAATAACCTTTAAGTATTAATTTCATGTAACGATACACCCCGTTACATTACCCTTCTTAAACGACAATCACTCTGAATGTCATTGGATAGGGTGGTCACTGTAGGGCAACTTGATAAAAACGATTTTGATTGGTCAGAACCATCATTTTTAAATCTATCGAATGGTAAAAAAATCCACACGGTATGCGAATAGTGCGGCGCCTTTGGCTGCGGTTCATGCAGCCGCGGGCGAAGCATTATTGTCTCTTGCGGCAGACAGAACGTCTGCCGTAGTGTCATCTTCTTCCGCAACTCTTAATGTTGCGGGTGCACGTGGTGATACACCACGTGAATGCGACCGCTTTTGGAGGTCGACAACGAATGCGATTAGGACGAAATGACCGACTTGGGGAGAACAGAACAGTCGCCTGATCATAGTTCGGAGGCAGACTATGAGCCTTCGAATGAGGGGGCGCATTCGAGTAGACGTGCTGGTAGCATTCGCTACATGATGTTCGGTTCTGACGATTAGGATGATTTCTCATCGCCAGCACCGTCTCTCGTGCCATCACCCGCGCATATATCTGTCCGTGGGGATGACGATGGCGTAAGCCATCGTAATAAAATGTCCTGTGGTACCCCTGCTTCAGTGGGTACCACTCAGGGGATCGTAGACACAAAAATGTCTCGCCTTGCCCCTGAAAAGAAGCCGTGGCTTTTGCCCAAAGCTAACCACTAGCTTGTCTGGAAAGACTATGCCTCACAATAAATAATATTTATCTATTGCGACAAAGCTACATGGCCTCGATCCCAGCGCGAAGAACTTTCGCGCTAAGGAAGATTTATATCTCGATGCTTTTTAAGCTTCGATGGTATAGTTGCAACAACAAGCGAAATAAAGTCTCGTTGATGCAAGCCTGGAACGCGTATACTCGCAATGTCAAAGCCATTGGACGCGAAGCCTGGCTTCAAAGACTTAACGCGAATCGCGTTAAGCTTGAAAAACGAACTCCAATCGGTGCAAGATTTAAGCTGCATCGGTTGAAACGTGAAGCAGGACTTCCATGCCTCACGCGGGGTGATCCCTGTCCGTGTTGCGTTGACAACACAAAGCGAGTAAAAGGGAATGTCTATTCCCTTTCTTCGCCATGGGGAAGGGCTCGCATCTCTATCGAGATGCGCGATACGATTGACGTTTTGCAATTGATTTACATGCACCAGGGGCGCGTGTTTTCCGATGAACCTTCTGACCATCGGATGGGTCTCGTCATTCTGACGGACGAGGCCCTCAACGTCAACAACCAGCTGGGAACGAGCCTCTCAGCCGTCTTGCAAAGGTGGATAACCGCGCCAGCGAACAAGAAACTCGTTCGCTGGTCCTTCACATCACGGAGGTTTTGAATACGTTCCACCAGGAAACGTTAACCACCGTGGGAATACACCAATGGTTGTGCCGGGAGAGGGTAAATTAAATCCGACCCATGTGTCGGATCTTAGGTCGAAAATCGACAAAATCGATCACTTCCTCCATGATTTAGAGGAGGGACTTGATCACGAGCGCGGTAAGCTGATTGGAGCAGACGGTGCAGGCTCCCTATATCGAACGGTTGGAAGACCGTTTGAAGAGTGCGTACTCCATGTTGAAGTACGAACGGAAATATCACGCTCTTCGTGATGAGCTGTCTTCCGCTCATCGCAGTTTCGAGGATCTTCGGATCCGGCATGAGAACCTCCAGGTTCAACATGAAAATCTGGTTCGTGACCACAAATTTTTTTTAGGGATTCTTGAAAAGAGTGGTCAGATCCGTCCTCGGAAGAAACCGCTTACTGATGGTACGGGTGGAGCCGACAAACGTAAGACTTTGGATGCATTCGCATCATACGTGGCAAAGCTATTGTGTACGCACTGCCTCTGCGAAGCAGTACACGGAATAGCCCAATCAAGTTGAATGGTAGTTTACTGCTACCCACATTAGTGACTACACGCTTAGGTAAGTTTACCGTAGAGAGTAGTACTGGGTCATTAATTTTAAATGAAAGAACATTATTTCTTTCCTGTTTGTATGCGTTCCGTTTCTGTCAGTCCACTGCGTTAGCAATGGAATCCTGTACGAAACAGACCACTGTTCCGGAGCCAGCAGCAATTCTCTGCTTTGTTTTGTCTTTTTCATTGCGATTTCTGCGCACTGCCACTAGATCTTTCTCATCTTCGATGTGAATTGCTTCGGCATCGACGTTATTCGCGTCGTTGGTAACTTCGACGCGTGATGAGAATGAGCCAGAAATGGCTTTGCTCGTGCGAGTTCACCCCCCTAAACAGGAGTATCCAATAATTGGGGGGGTATGCGTGGACGGCGTAAGCCATTTACGAAGAACAGTGCATAGTGGGATTAAAATAGGACAATGTATAAAAAATTATAAAAAGAGGTGTAGACGCATCCACCGAATAGTTGATGGCGAATTCGACCATCGGTAAATGGCAGCTCGGTTAGTCAGCCGTGTTCCGATCTCTCGGAACACGGATTGCCAAAGCTCCGCCGTAATGGTGGATATCTATTCGAGATCAGTTAATGAGGTTAACCGTGAAGTTTGAATACCGTGTCGATAAGGACACGGGCACAGCCCGGAGCCGTGGTCGACTCTGGTACTGGAGATGCGTCTTCTCAGCAAGATGGTACATCTTGCTGAGAAGACGAAGTCCATAGATACGGACTGCCAACGTTCTGCCGGAAGTGGTAAAAACTGGAGAGGTGCACGGGATGAAGGGCTAGGCTTCACCCGTTGACATACCTCGCAAGCACGAATGTAATTGCGCACGAACTGCTACGGCAGGGCCTGTAAAAGTCACGACTTACTGTGAGATAAGTTTTCTCACGTCCACGATGCCCACTTGTTGGTGTTGTTCGTGCATTGTCACACTCATACATGATGTGCAAGCGCAAATCATTGTGAGTTGGGATGACGACACGTGGTAAGTCGCCGGCAACGGCTGTGTATTACAATAAGCCCTTACGTGTTGTGTATCGATCGGATGAGGATCGACAAAAAACCGGTCAATCTTTAAAAGATTTATCGGATGGATTCATCACATGAGTCATTAAACGCAGAAGGTCCTTATCTTCTCCGTAGGCTTTCTTTATGTCATCAAACAAGGTTGATGACGGAACACTTGAAATGAGTGTTGGAACAGTGGGATTATTTTCACTGTTGGAATGCGCAGCCGACTCAAAATCAAATCGGCGTGATAACGCATCAGCGACAACATTAAGTCGTCCTGGTTTATATTCGACGGAGAAATTATACTCCGCGAAGAAGGATAGTCACCTCGCCGTTCTTTGCGAGAGGTATGGGCTATTGAAGGCCGCGCGTAATGACGCATGCTCCGCGTATACCATGAACGGTCTATCTTCAAGGTGATAAACCCTAATTTAGCCGGTATATATTCCGTAGCAATGAGTGCCTTGTCATGCACTGGGTAATTGCGTTCAGCTGGTTGCAGCTGACGCGATTGGTAACAGGCGACGCGCTCCACGCCATCTGTATCGTATTGCATTGACGCAGAGCCGATTGCGAAATCGCTGTCGTCACAGACCACATGGAATGGTCTGTCTTAATCTGCAATCGCCAAGATGAGCGATTGCATCAAGCGTTGCTTGATACCTTCAAAGGAACGCTGACATTAAGCGTTCCATACCCATTTCTCGTCTTTTTTCAAGAGACGAGAGATAAACTGTCATCTCGGCATAATTGCGGGAGTACTTGTGCAAGTACGCCGCTAATCAAAGGAACTTTCTAAGTCCCTTGACACTGACTGGAACTGGCCAGTCGGTAGTGACCTTGATCTTTTCTGGATCAGGGCGCAAGCCGTGTTTACCGACGATGCACCCAAGAAGTGGCATTTCGCTTGAAGCGAATATACACTTCTTGAGATTTGCGTACAACTAATGCTTTCGCACAAGTGTAAGAACCTGACGAACGTGAGTTTAATGAGCTTCCACGTCCGTCTTTCCGTCCATGACCCGGCTATATACAAATACATCGTCAAAATAACTTGGTGCGAATTCTCGCACCGGTCTCAACAGAATTGTTACGCATCTGTTGAATGTAGCAGGGGCATTACTAAGCCCCTGTGGCATTACTAGCCATTCCCAGAGCATCCCACTGGGAGTGCTCACTGCTGTGTTCGGGATTTCCCGTTTACGCATAAGGATCTGATGAAATTCATCCATCAGATCCATAGACGAAACGATGGTACCATTAGACATACCATCTATGATTACATCTTTTCTCGATATCGGCGTTTGAGCCGGTACCGATGCAGCATTCACTTCATTGAATGCGTGCCCTAACCGCCACCTTCCTGTGGCCTTTCGCACACAGAAGGTAGGAGAGCTATGTGAGGAGGTTGACTCCCTCACATGGCCCACTTCTAATCCATCGATAATGAATCTATTGATCACAAGTACTTGTTCACGAGGCAGTGGCCACTGCTTCATGACGCAGTACTTCGAGCCCGGTTTAAGCTCGATCTCATGTCGAGTGCCTTTATTCTTAGGAAACTCGCATTAAACTGTTTCAGGTAATACATCTCTAAATTCAATCAAACCCTTGAAAAAAGGATAGGTCTTAAGTGACTCCCAGGATTGAGTAGTATATCTCTTAATCCGAGTCATCACATCGAGGACACTTTCGTCCTTCGATGAGCTGCTGAGAACCGTCGTTTCTGCAAACATTACCGCTGACCGAATATCGGTTACGTATTCGTCCTCTGTGAAGAGTACGCAGATCTGCTTAATTCTACCACTATGCAGATCTCTCAAGAACCGCTTGTAATTGAGTAATCTCGGAAGTTAACGTTAGAGCGCCTACTCTTGATCCGTCATTAACCTTCTTCCTGAACTAAATCCACAGGCTGCCGAAGGATTGATCCCTCGGTATGCTGAAGTCTAGTCACTTCAGCATTAACTATTTGAGGAGATTTCTCCTCAAGTACGTGAGGATTTATTTTCTCAACGTCTTCCGATTGTAATCGCGCTATCACAGTCGGGCCCTCTACGATCGACTCTCTACTAGACCTAGGATTATCGTGTTATTTATTTGGGACAACGGAGATTCATATTCCTTGAATGTCGCCCACTAGGTGAACATTCATGTCTCAATCCACTATCCTTATTCGAGTGGTGGACCTTCGGTGCTGCCTGTGCATTCGCACAGCCGCTGGCAGCTGACTCCACAGTGTGATTAGTTATCACACTGTGATCTTGTGCAGTCGTACTAACGACCGTACCACAAGTGAGGCCACCGCACCCATTCGTAGTATACCCACACGCATGTGAACGCTCTAAGTCGTTCATTAGATGGCCATCTGATGAACAAGTGGCAGGCATTTTTACGGATCGATGCTGTTGGCTGATTCTTAGCTCATATTTTCTGAGCCAAGGTGAACCTAGGAAGACATCAAATTTGTCATTCAAATCCAGCACGGTGAAATCATCATTGTCTGTAAATCTTTTATCGTGTAGTGAAAGTTCACTTCGCGTTTCATTACTGTTATTGATGCGCCTGTCGCTAGACACACCGTCATCCTCGTATGAGGGATGTCGCGCTCGACATAATTGAGCTACGACCCTCTAGCGACTGGCGCCGATAAACTTTTTCGACGCCCCACAGTCCACTAGCTCTTAGTGACAAATTATTTGTCACTTTTAACTTCAAGGTGATGAGGGGTACCTCATCGCCAGATGCAGCGACATATAATGATTGTGTGTCTGGAGCAACTTTCGTCAAGAGATTTGCAAATTCTCTTGAGGTTGCTGGATCAGTAGGGCATTGCGCCCCAACTGACCCCGACCATTATTTGGCGGTCCACCTCGCTGTTGCGATTTCGCAATAACGTCGAACCCGCGACCGTTGCCCTTTTTGGTATTTGATCCATAATCACGTTAAGTAACTCTCGGTACTGGGCGTGGGGCACTGCACACATGAGCGTAGTGTCCTAACTTTGACAGCGATTGCATTTCTGCAATCTCTTGTTGTCTGAAAAACGTATCCAGTTCCAAGCGGAACAGGTGGGTCCTTACGGGACCATCCGTAAGACCTTGCATGAACACCGTAATCAACGTGTGTTCATGAACTGGGTTGTTTGTGATACAACTCGCTAAGAGTCGTATGTGCTGGGCATAAGCGTGAACATCACGCTTGCCTTGCTTGAGTTTCAGAAGCTTTAATCAAACTCTGAACTTAGCCCTAGGCGGTTCAAACGTCTGTTTGAGCCGAGCTTTAAAAGCCTTAAGCGACCCAAAGACGTATGGGTCGCGCAACTTAAGGCCTAATGCCCAAGTTTTGGCACGACCTGCCAAATTTGATTGAGCGAATGCGACTTGCATTTGCTCGTCGACGATGTGACGAGCCCTTATGGCATCGTCCAACTCGACAAACCATCTTTAGAGGGAGTCTTCTTCGACTCCCTTATCCTTAGAGATGTCAATATTTAAGGTTTCGGGATGACGCGCGCGCGTCATTCCAGGTACAGGGGTCTGTACCTTTTGTAACCTCAACAGTTCTGCCTGTTGAGAGCCTTACTGATTAAGCAAGGCTACCTTCTCCTTCGCCTCGTCAAGTTCATGTTGTATAAACTTGGCGATGGCTACATGGAGAGTATCTCTGTCCAAATCGGACAGCATGGCCAAGATTGCATCGTTCCCTACGGTCGATCCCATTCGTGCGACCGCACTCCTTTCTATGTCACTTAGAAAGGAGTAGCTAACACGCGAAACGTGATGTGTATTTCTTATCATCTAACATGTCCATGCTAGATGATGGAACTGTGGTCCTTGGACGGACTACAAAGTGCTACCAGGTGTACAAGGGCACTACTGACTTTTACTGCTTCAGTACAAAACCACTTCGCACTGCCTCAGTGCGAGGGGTGCCTCACGTCACTTCACGTACACCAGTACGTGCAGAGGAGGACTCTCTTTAAAACACTTGCTTTATAGAGGGTTAATTGAAAACTGTTTTGATATAATAAAGTTCTTCTGTTTTTATCGATTTAATACTTACTTAATTAAAAACTAATACAAAACATGTAAAAAAGTATTATCTGTCTCTCTCTTTGCGCGCGTCCAGCGCTGACTGGACCGCGGAGAAACTAGATATAATGGTCTATATCTAAATAATGGATAAGCTTTTAGAGTATTACTGTGTTATGTAATATTCTCCAAACATTATCTACCTTTTAGATAATATATTAATTAACAACCTTTAAGTGTTAATTACATGTAACGATTCACTCCGTTACAGTCGCCGTGTTCAGCTTATTGTAAGCATGCATCACGCGCCATCCACCTGTGGCTTTACGCACACAAAAAGTCGTGTCGACTTACGATGTCATCTTTGTAGATAGACGAATATGTATTGCGACCGTATTTTTCTGAATACCTCGCGTAACGGATGACGCTAGTCGTCATCCCTTTCAATGTGAATGCACCTATGAGCATCACATTTACAAGGGTGGATCGCAATGTGTACCACACCCAAGTAGTAGGTCTAATTACTTCACTTAAGTAAATGACCATCCACTCAAGTACACTTTGTGTATTAAACGGGGACTGTGTAACATGGCAACTTTAGCTCGTTACAATGGCGTATTCCTCTTAAACGAAAAACAATCGAATTTTAACACTTGGCGGTTTGTATGCATCTCAACTTTAGGCTATGACCACTGCAAAATTTGTCAGAACTTGATTGCTCTAATGGTCTTATAGTCGACAAAAAAATGGGCAGTAGGACAAACGAATATTTTCATTATCGAAATGATTAAGTGAGCTATGTATTAAAAAGTATTCTAGCTTTAAGATGCTTGTTGACACCATACCAGTCGCAAAATTGCGTCTTGCTGCGTAATTTTCCATTGTCGTTGTATGATCGTCCGGACGACAGTGTTTTGATCTAGAAAAGTTCGTAACGAGGGAAAAGACCAACTAAGATTAATTTACGAAAAAGCTGTGCATACAGGTAATGTAGTGTGGTACACGTCGAAGTATTGGCAAGCCAACTATGATTACTAGAAGTTTGTTTCGATGGCTCAAAAAAGCAAAGAGGTCGGCCATTACATTCAAAAGCAAGAGGAATCTTATTGTAGTGACACTACTCATCTAAAACTAGTGTTTCTCAATCTTAACTTCGAGCTTGGTTGCATCGAAATAGTCCTTGCCGGAATATACCTCCACGCCGAAGCTCATCGATTGTAAGTACAGTGGAAAACTGGTGCTGCCCTCAGGAAGACATTTAAAAAAGTCCATGAAGTTGCCACAGAAATGATCTAGAGGTTTGGACGAAAGATACGTAAAGGTGGTTACATCGTCATCTTTAGACTTGTACACGTCGAATAGGTTGTCGTCCACTACTACAGCAGTGACCTTTTCCATAGAAGAAGTAACAGTCCGTGCTCCATTGTAAGAGGCCAGAACTACCAGATGATTGAAGCTCGCAGATCCACCCGCACCTCGCCGAGTATTCATTGTCATAATAACAGCCGAGGAAATGGCGGACGTGTTGAAGAAATTGTATGTGAAACTCACAGGAACCTGACTGACATCCTGGAGAGGCAACGATTCGAATTTATACTGAGCCACACCCGTCGACGGCTGATGATAAGGATCGATTTCCACGATTTCGAAGTTGGAGGTCCATTCGATGGAATTTTCCGAGGAACCTTTGACTGCGGAGCACATGCGATTCTTTTCAGACGTGACCGTATTAGTAATGTTGAATGATTGTTTCTCATTAACGCCACGCTCACAAGCATAGGTTGTAGCTTCTCCAAATGACGGCAAAGCGACAAGGGCTGCGGCAATTGGAATGAAAAACTTCTTCATGGCTGGTTGGATTGGAAGCAAATTGCTTAATGTCAAAAGGATGTGAGGGAGCTTTGGCGGCGAGTAATGACGTCACTCGAACGAATGGGGCTTCATTTTTCGCGTGTACCAAGTGCTACATTCTATACACAGACCGGTACTGCCGGTCTGTGGGCCGAATGTCGCACTGGGTTCCTTGTATTTAAAAGAGAATCACTGACATGGGTTGCTTTGTCCCGTCACGTGTCCGAAACCAAATTCGAAATATAAAAAAATGGAGGCTTAGGGTCGAGGACAAAACGAAATATGACAAGACTATGGATCGACGGGAAGAAAATTTCGTGCTTTTCTGAGATCGTGGCTTGTTTAAATTTCTTAAGCAAATTATGAAAAGCTTCAGGATCCCATCCCGTGCATAAATTTAGAACAGAAGCAGGCTTTCAACCCGTGTTATCAGAAGTTCGGTGTCTAAGTTGCAAATCATAAAAAGAGCTTGACACATGGGCTGCAGAAGTCAGATGTTTTCTCGGAAATTAGCATTTAGACAAGTGAAAAGCAGCGTCACGTGCACAGCGGGTGCCAAGAGTTAAATACATCATTTGCGAACGATTTGCGCTCAACACGCACCAGCCAATTCATCCCGCCAGAGATCGAGTAAAGCCAGGCAAACAGCCGAGTGCAGCCATAGGTGATGCCGCAGATCAATACTGCTGGTCCGCGGACAACTGAAATTCGACGACGAATTGAAGAACATGCTATTTGTGCGAAGGTCAGCTGGACTGTGGTAAAAAAAAACATGAATTTAATAATCGCATTGCACTAGCGCGACGCGCGATCCCTGTAACGCGGTGTGCGGTTACATAAGCACTATTACCTATAAGAGGAATAACAATTATTATTTCCTAGAAGAAGAATAACAATTATTATTTCCTATAAGGGAAACAACAATTAATATTTCCTAAAAGAGGAACAAACAATTAATATTTCCTAAAAGAGGAAATAAACAAAGAAGAACAAAAAAAAATATTTATTAATTTTGACTTAAATGTTTGAAGAATACAAAATTTGGTATTATTGATGCAATAATACATTAGCTGTATTGAGTGGTTGATTTGAGTGTTAAATCAACCGCGCCAATCGTTACAAGACACGATTGTGCGGTGCGCAAGGAGGCGCCATACTTACTTAGATATTAATACAATAAGTTTAGTAGATAGAAGATCGTTACGTAGAAACTAATTATATAAATACAGTGCTACTTTTTCTTTAATTTAAAGACTTAGTCTAGACTTTTGAAGCTAAAGGCCCTTAGCTTCATAAGAAACCGTCCTCAGTACTCTTGTGTACCTGAAGTTTCAAGACACCTCGCTTACACTGTTATCAGTGTAAGGTTAACTAGTACTTATCAGTATTAGTGAAAGGTGCCCCGTCACACCTGGTGGCGCTTCGTAGTCATTTCAACGGCCCACGCACGTTCCATCCAACATAAACATGTTAAATGAAGAAGGACCGAGCTTCCAAGCCCCTCAAGAATGTTATTACGCAACGCGTGAAATGTTTCTCATTTGAGTGACCTTGAATGAAGAGCGATCAAATGAATGAGTTCGGTGTAAGCGGGCCAGCCGTTGGCGCTATGCTGTTCATTCTGAACAAAAATGAAGCGCATGCGGCCATAGCCGAGTTCATTCAAAACAAACTCGACGGAGACCAAGAGAAAGTAGCCTTGCTTTACCAGCAAGGCTCTTAACACAGAGGTGTTGAGAGAACAGGGTGCTCAATAGTTGGAACTGTTGCGACAGCTGCTTTTACATGGTGCTGATGGGCCGACGCTTCCGCGTCGACCCGAAAGCTTAAAAAAATGATACCTCTAAGTTTAAGACAATCGAACGCGACTCCCTTTTGAGATGGTTCGTCAAATTAGACGATATTATAGAAGCTCGTCGTATCAGTGATGATGCGACGAGATTTATATTTGGCATGTCCAACTTAGCAGGACGCGCCAAATATTAGGCCTTACGACTTATTAGCTTTGGGTCATTTGAGGTCTTTAATACCCGGCTCAGACCAACATTTGAGTAGCCACGTGTCGAATTTAGGGCTCGACCCGAGCCCCTGTATTTGAAGCAGGGCAAGCGTGATCTACACGCTTATGCCCAACACACACGATACCTGGTCAGTTGGGTCGTGAGTCATTCAATTGATAAACAATCACAGGAAAATGTGTCTATTAAAGGTCTCACAGACGGTCCTGTTAAGACCCACCTATTCCAACTAGAGTTAGATTCGCTAGACCAAGCGATCTCTTTAGCGGAACAGGAGGACTTCAGTCTTAAATGGCTTTTGTCCACTCTGGTGTTTATCGTCCTTCGAGACGACAAGAAAACGGAGGCCCAAAACCCTTGGATCTCTCGTATGGAGAGAGCCAGAAACCTTGCATTTCAAGTCACAAACGATAACAAATATGTAATCGTTGTCAAAAATAAGCTACTACGCCTCTGGGTGTAATGCCGCACGGCCAGTGCCTAAAAATACTGAGCGAAGAGATCGACCTCTCTAGGATTAGCGGAGAACGCGGATCCGACGCTGTTGCGAAATCGCAACGGCGTGGCGGATTGTCACCCTGAGAATAAAAGTGTCAATAATTTGCTACCGAAGACCCATGTCGATTCTAGGGCGTCTTACAATTTCATCAGACGTCAATCGCTAGAAGATCACAGACTCAAATTTGTTAAGTGTGATATCTCTCTAATGAGGATGGCAGTGCGCCTAGCAACAGGCGCATCTGTAACAGTAAACAAACGTCTAGTTGTTATCCAATACACCTTTGAAGGGTAATCAGTACGATGTTCATTTCATCGTACTACATTTTTGGATGACAAATTTGATGTCATCCTTATATTACCAAGGCTCAGAAAGCACTAGCCATGTATAAATTGGCACCATTAAGCCGTGACGATACCTGTCACTTGTTCATCAAATGGCCAACTGAATAACGTCTTGTAGCGTCCACAAGCGTGTGGATGTCCTACGAATGAGAATGATGGCCTCACTTATGGTTTGGGGGTCGTTAGCATGACTGCACTAGACCTTAGTGTAAATTCTCAATACACTGTGGAATTAGATTCCGACGGCTGTACTCAAGCACATGCAGCATCGAAGGTCTACTATTGTGACGTGGACATAGTTATTGACGGCTGTGCACTGCACATGCAACATCAAAGTTCAACCACTTGAATTGGTTGAGTGGTACAAAACAAGGATGCTTACTCAAACAGCAACATCCAAGAAAGTTCAAAACGCATGTCTACGAGACAGAGCAAAAGTCCTAGATCGACTGAAGAGTCGATCGTAGAGGATCTCGCTGCGGTAGCACAACCACAGGTTGAGGCAGTTGGGAAGGGCATTCCTTAAATATAACTTGAAAGAATAAGTCCCCACGAATCTGTGAGAATAAGTCCCCGGAAACTAGTGTCAAAGGTTCCCAGGTCTCACCTTTGAAAATAAGTGCTAAAGAGGAAACTGAGACAATAAATGTCTTAGTAAACAATGGATCAAGTGAAGGCGCTTATACACTTGATCAAATAGCGCCTCCGAAGTTACCTTCGAAGGTAACTTAATTGCCAACGGTAGAGCCGAAATGGTCCTTGCGTGATCCGCGTAGTGCAAAGTCAAGCAGATCTGCGTACTTGTCACATATGACGAGTACATCGTCGAATTCGGTAGGCATACTATTTCCTAAGAACGAATGGGTTTTCCAGTATCTCATCGATGGGGAAAGTGTCCTCGATCATAACACTCGGATTGAGCGGTTTACGTTTGATCTTAGAAGTCGTCGAAACGAAATCATACAGTAAAGGATATGATAGAATTCAAGGATGCGTGTCCTGATTCCGTAATATGCGAATTCTAAGGATAGAGGCACTCGACACGAGATCGACCTGATATTAGGTTCGAAAGCTGTGTTATGAATGTGTGATGGAGCGAGCAGTGGCACATCCTCATGAACAAGTATTAGCGATCGATAAGTTTTTTGTCGATCGCTTAGCAGCGAGCCTTGTGAGAGAGTTAACATCCTCACATTGCTCTCTGACCTACTGTATTTGTAAAAGCAACAGGAGGGTGGCAGATTGTGCATGCGTTCAATGAGTTCAATTCTGTAACAATACCGACTCAATCGCCAATACCAGCAATATCATTGATGGCATGTTAAAAAGTACCACCATTTGGTTGTGGATCTTATGGATGGATTCTATCAGATCCTCAAGCGAAACAGATATTCCGTTCGCAGCAGTAAATACCCCAATATGTAAATGGACTTAGGAATTTACGCGACTTAGCGGCGTACTTGCAGAAGTAGTTCGGGCAAATATGCCGAAATATCAGTACACCTTTCTTTTCGCTAACGAAAAATGAATAATGGCCATAACGCCTACGATCTCGCAATCAGCTACAATATGACACAGTCGGCGCAGAGCGCGTCGTCAGCTATTAGTCGCGTCAACTTCCAACAACAAGCGTAATCAATCAGTGCATGACAAGGAGTTTCTTGTCATGCACTATTGCAGACCGAGACCGACCATTTGATGCGGGTCTGTAACGCGATCTCGCAATCAGCTACAATATGACACAGACGGCGCAAAGTGCGTCGTAGCTATTGTCGCGTCAACTTCCAACAACAAGCGTAATCAATCAGTGCAAGACAAGAAACTCCTTGTCATATAATAAGGACTGGCTAGATTTCGAGTTTATCTCATAGGAGATAGACCATTTATTGTTTGCACGGACCATGCGTCATTATGCACGGCTAAAAACAGTTTACACTCATCGCAAAGAATAGCGAGTGGATCGTTACTCTTCGCGAAGTGCAACTTCTTCGTGAATACAAATTAGGACGACTTACTTTCGTCGGTGAAGCGCTATCGCGCAAGCCTGCATTCGAGCCGACTCAGTGAATCAAACAGCGTCACCTATCTTAAGTGTTCTGTCGTTAACACTACTTAGCGGGGTCATTATTCAGGCGACACGCCTCATGTCATTTTCATGCACAACGATTTTCGATTACGTATTATGTACGAGTCCCAATAAGTGGGCATTGTGTATACAAAAAGACTTATTTTAACGTATTTGCGATTTCTACAACCTCACCAGCATAAATTCATTCGCAAGTACATACGTGGTTGCAAGGCTTTTACATGGGCAAAGCGTATTTCATCATTCCGTGCACCGTCAAACCATCTACCATCTCTGGCAGAATGTGGCAGGCAATGAACTTCGTCTTCGGATTCCCCGAAGACGCACACAGGAGCGATAGTTTTGTTGTCTCAAAGATCGATTCAGCAAGATATTGAATCTTTGCAGTACCTAAATCGAACACATTGATATGCTATGCTCGTGTCTTTATCGACACGATATTTCTTCTTCGTGGTCTACCCCGTAAATAGGTTTTGGATCGTGATCCTGATTTTCGGCAGCGTTCTGGCCGTCCGTGTTTAAATTACTTGGACACGGTTGGAAAAGTCAGCTTTTGTTCATCCTGAAACAGATGGTCAGACGGAACTTGCGAATCGTGTCCTTGATGAGATGCCTTCTCCACTCGTTTTACAAGTTGGAGTGAGTTCTTGCCGATGGCAGAATTTTGAATTAACAATTCAGTGCATGCTTTTACAAGCTTACACCGTTCTTCTACAAATAATACACCATTCTTCGTGGTTGGCTGACGCCATCCACACATTCCCACTTCGTTAAATTTAACTCTTGTTCAAGCGGAAGGGGGATCGCTCGAGTACTAGATAAATTCTGCAATAGCAAGGAGGCTGTTGCTGACTTTGATATGATATACTCAGCATCGACAGCAACAATACTCGTGAGAACAATAATGCTCTCACTAATGAGGAGAATGCTAAATCCGCAGTGCGCACCGAGCGAGTGAACAGGAGGATTCCTGCTAACTCGGGTAGCAGTGGTCCGCTCTGGGAAAAATTCACGTCGCTAATGGGGAGGGCCGACAGAAACGGAATGCCGAGTAAAATGGAAGATCAACATTTTCTATGTTCACGATTTAGTCCTACTGTCGACGGTAAATTTAATTAAACATGTTAAAAAAGAATGTGGGTAGTAATAAATACCTGCCCAAGTATACCGGCCCGTTCCGTTTGCTGCACCGCCAAGGCAATGCTACACGATCAAGCCGTTTCGTTAAATGCGAACGCATCCTACGTTCTTCGTCGGACGTCTCCGCCCGTACTCAGTGCGAAATTTTTTGGGACTGAACAACTCATTAATGCATTAAATCACCGACTCGAGAGTGATCATCCCGGATAAATGATTCGCTTTATCCTTCACGGATGCGCTCACGCGACAAGCTTTCGTCACCTCGTTACAAAGAGCTTGAAGCGACCGCTCGGCTTCCAATTGCTTAACTGCAACCTGCGCTCGGCCTTCCACCCGATCGACATAAACACCGTTTACCGTCGTCTGTAAGTCATGACGATGGTCACGCTCATAATTTACGTCCTCTCGCAATCACTAGAGGACGCGACTGTGATCTCGTTGACGTACAGTCGGTCCCAACAAGTATGTCGGACCCGACTTTTTATCCTCCACATTTTCCATTGATGGACTCGATTGGTCAGAAGCGCTTCCAAGTGGAGCGCTCTGCCTCTCGTGAAGAGACCAAATGACCCAGGTAAAACTGAGACCACGTTCCTAGAAGCCAAAAAATAATTCCAGAAAGAACAGAAACAATGTACTCGCACTCACAAGAACTGCAGGATACTTCTGAAATTTACAATGAAGCAATACGGAGTCGCACAGCTAATCGAGAGACAGCCGGATGATGTCCAACGCCTCAAGCACCTATGCAATAAGGCATCAAATCGACGGACGCGAAAATTATGGCCGACGAACATTCACTACGTAAGCGTCTCTAAGAAAAGTACGCAGATCAGCCCGAATACTCAAATACGCTACACGCAAGACTCTTTGGTGCGCGCAGGGAAGAGTCATCGCAAAAGTTTGCAACAGAGGCGCGTGTATAGGCTCCTACCGTAGGTAAAATACCAGAGCACATCAAGATCCCACCCTAAGAACGGACTACGCATACCCAGCACGACAACTTCTTTACAAAAGAAGCCACCAAAGATAAGAGCGAGTTCTTCTTCAACCCCCTCAGACTTAACAAGCGCGCCGTTCGCTAAACGAATGGTCGGCTTTTCTCGCTTGTTATCCTGGCCAAGCGACTAAAACACGCCACATCGCCGGTCTCTTTCTTAAAGCGCGACTTTTACAAAATTTTGTGATGCACCCGAAATGACCAGGAGGGTCATCACCTGATCATAGCCTCGTCCTTGAGCGCTATTGACCTGCAGGGTTGAGGTCCGAAATTTCGAGACCTTAGGGACTGTGTTACCCATTTGTTCGACAACCTTAAATTTAGCAGTAGCTTCAGAGTCCGCGTCAGTAGGGTATCCCGCCCCTACTGCGTACCTGCATGTCCCTGGTCGATGCAGAACGTATGCATCTTGCACGCTGGTTCTTGCAATTACCCTTTGGGGGGAGTCCTCTTGCCGGGCATCTTCGCCTCAGCAAGACCCTGGCATAGCAGCAAGCCATCATATGACCGCGCTTGCCGCACTTATAGCAGGCAACGTCTGCATTACCCAACGCTATGGGAGTGGCATCTGACCTCTCGGACGAAGGCTTATACCAAGCTGTCGCCGAGGCACTGTTGTATGATTGCTCCTCCACGAAGGCAATTTGGATTGCCTCTTCCATCGTCGACGGCACCTTTCTGTAAAGAACCTGTCGCGATGGGCCATGCGTAGTCCGTTCATTAACGTGGGCATCTTAATGTGCTCCGGTATCGGACCTACGGTCATGGACGCCGACAGCAAGTGCTTCTCTTGCACATAATCTTGCAAAGATCGCTTCGCCTGTCGCGCACCAAAGAAGCGCGCCTGAAGCAACACTTCGTTGTTCGGCGGCTGGTACATGGCGCGAATCTTTGTCTTAAAGATCGCCCATATAGGGAACGCCTTTCTGTCCGCTATAAGCGCCGAGTAAGCCCACTCCGAGGCCTTACCGCGCATATGCGACATAGCGTACGACACCCTCCGGCTGTCGTCCTCAATGCGCTGCGCGACTCCGCATTGCCAGTGGACAATCGTGTACGCTGCAGTTCCATCGAACTTGGGCGGGTCCATCCGAATGGGCCTCGGCTGGTGCATCCGTGCTGAGAGCATCTGAAGAGTTCTGTTGAGAGCCTCGCTCCGAGCCTGCTCATGCCCAGCTCATCCTGAGAGTGAGTGACGGACTCCGCCGCAGCATGGCTCTGTATCTCGGACGCAGCTCTCCGCTGTCCGAGCATAAATGCCTCAAACTGCTCCAACTGAGCAACATGTTGCTCAAGAGGATTTTTAAGAGCCTGGCCAGGGCTTGTTCTCCAAGTTCCTCGGCCAAGTGCCCTGCCACCTCCCGACGATATTTTTAGAGAGGTGGAAGAACGAGCCCAATCGATATTGAGGCTCATCCTCACGTACACATGCAGAAATGCGGGTCTTGGGAAGGATTTCATGTGATATCAAATGTAGGCGGGCACGTCTTAATGCGGCCGCGATCCCATCGCCAAGCGAAAGCATTAACGGTCGATAATTATCTCGCGACCAGCTGAAAATTTGTGCGCAGTTTGCGACTGATCAACTGGCGAATGGGACGACACATCAGTCCCTTCAAAACGAGCTGGTGATAGCTCGTTAGCAAATCTCTTCCGTGGAGAAAATAGTGAACTGTCAGATTCGAGAGAACCAGTCTCTGTTCCGAAATGAAAAGGATTTGGCTCGGCACCATCAGGCTTTGGTGGATGCCCTCGACTGTTCGGGTGTAATCCGGTATCAGAACGAGCCTCGTACTGATAGTACGGGTGGAAACATCCAACATATAACGTAGGATGCGTACGCATTCTACGAGGCAGGTCAAACGTATACGCATTGCCTAGGCAATGTTGCACGAAACGGGCCGTTATATCTGGACAGTAATTTATTGCTGCCAAGATTCGTCAGTACATGTTTTGGAAGATTTACCGCAGCCAATAGGACTAGATCATTAATATTATATGAAAGAATGTTTGCTCTTTATTTTTTGTCAGTTCCGTTTGTGTCGGTCCGCCGCACCAGCGATTGAAACCTGTACGGTATTGACCACTGCTTCTCTAGCCAGCAGGAAATCACCTGCTGACTCGGTTTTATTTTTTGTTTCGGTGCTACCGGTGCGCACTGCGAAGATATTAATCTCCTCATATTTGTATGTGTTATCGTTCTCATCAATAATATTGTTTTCGATGCTAAGCTCCGTTATTAAAGTCAGTAATAGCACTAATCTTATTACTGAATTTGTCCACACACTTCAATTTTTATTTAATCAATATTGGAATCATTCGCATTGACCTTAGGGCTGATGCATAATGAGCAAGAGCTAGAAGGTTTTTTGCTCGAGCGAGTCCCTCCCCCTTGAATAAGAGACACTCTCAAACCGGATACATATACGTGGGTGGCTTAAGCCATTCACGAATAACGGTATGCTTTGTAGAAGCATGCACTAAATTGTTGATGGCAAATTATATCATCGGCATGAACTCGCTCCAGCTATTAAAATAGAGTGGACGTATCCGCGAAGTAGTCCTTTGAGAATACTATTTGCACGCTCCGTCTGACTAGCCGTATCAGGATGATCAGAAGTTGACATTTTTAGCTGTGCTTCAAGTGATTTGAACATTGTTTGCCAAAATTCCGCCGTGAATCTAGGGTCTCGATCTGAGACCAGTTCACGGGATAACCCATGGAGTCATAATGCCGTGCCAACAAAGACACGAGCACAGCCTATGGCTGTGATCGACTCTGGGACGGCAGCAAGATTTACCATTCTGCTAAAACGATCGACAAAAACAAGATTATTACTATTCTTGTAGTCATCTTCGGGAAATCCGAAGACGATGTCTATAGGTACGGACTGCCAACACTCTGCCAGAACAGGCAGAGGTTGTAACGGAGCACGGGATGAAGCACTGGGCTTTAGACGTTGACAAACTTCGCAAGCACGTATGTACTCGCGGACGAACTCATACTGGCTTGGCCAGTAGAAGTCGCGACTTATCGTGTGGAAGGTCTTCTCACGTCCACGATGATCACTTATTGGTGCGAATGCACGATGCGCAATCGCAAATCATTATCAGTGGGGATGACGACACGAGGTGTGTCGCCAGCAATGGCTGTATAAAACAATAAACCACTGCGTGTTGTATATCGATCTGTTGAGGATCGATACAATTTCGACACTCCTTTTAAGAATGGCTGGGATGGATTTCTAAGGTATTCCATGGACCCTTTAAGGGCCTTATCTTCTCGACAAGCCCTTTAATGTCATCGAGTAATGTTGACGACAGAACACAACAGTGGATTTATGCTCACGGTTTATCTGCACCGCCGGCTCAAAATCGAAGCAGCACGAATGGGCATCAGCGACGACGTTAAGTCGTCCTGGTTAATACTCCACGGAGAAAATTACTCCGCCATGAAGACAACCATCTCGCCATTCTTTGCGAGATGTCTGAACTGTTTACGGCCGTGCGTACAGGCGCATGGTCCGTGTATATAATGAACGGTCTATCTCCCAAAAGATAGATTCTGAACATAGCCAGAGCATATTTAATGACAAGAAGTTACTTGCCATACACTGAATATTTGCATTCGGTTGGTTAAAGCTGACGCGATTAATAACAGACGAAGCGCTCTGCGCCGTCTGTGTCATATTGCATTAACGCACAGCTGATTGCAAAATCGCTGGCGTCATCAAGCAGGTGATTTATTAAAAGAAATTCTCACTTGAATTTGCAAAAAGGGTTTTTAAAGCTGGGGCAAAGACCACATGAAATAGTCGGTCTTGGTCCGCAATCGCAAGAATTGGCAATTGTATCAAGCATTGCGAGATACCCTTGAACGCCGGCAATCACCAGTCATGACCACTTAGAGTTTTTCTTGAACAAAGAAGAAAGATGTACTGTCATTTCGGCATAATTGCGTGATACTTGTGCAGGTACGCCGCTAAGCCGAGGAATTGTCGAAGTCTTTTTGCATCGACTGGCCCAGGTCAATCGGTTACTGACAGATCTTTTTCGAGTCAAGGCGTACACTTTGTTTACCCACGACGCACCCAAGAAGTGGTATGTCGCTTGCAGTGAATAAATACTTCTTGAGATTTGTAAACAATTGTGTTTATGCATAAGCTTAATTCCTTTTGGACGTGAGTACGACGTACTTCAACCTCCAACTTTTTGTACATGACTTTGCTATGAACGAAGACATCACCAAAATAATTCAGTGCGAAATCCCGCACCGATCTGAACAGATTCGTTACACCTCTGTTGAAAGTCGCAGGGGCATTAATATGACGCTATGGCATGATTAGCACTCTCACAGTATACCGCTTGGGGTGCTAACTCCTGTAAATGGAATATCCCGTTCGCGCATAAGATTTTGATAGAATCCATCCATAAGATCCATTAACAAAAAGATAGCGCTTTTGGCATAGCATCAATGATAACGTTATTTTGCTAATGCAGCATTCCGTTTATTGATTGCCTGCACAAATCGCCATCCTCCTGTTGCTTTACGCACATAGAAGATCGGAGAGCTCCGTTTGAAAGTTGACTCCCTCACATGGCCCGCTTCTAAGCGATCGGCAAAGAATTTGTCGATCGCTCATACTTGCTCACGAGGCAATGGCTATTGCTTTATGACACAGTATTTCGAATTTGGTATCAGGTCAATTTTGTGTCGAGTGCATTTGACTTTAGGCAACCTGCACGGTACTGATTCAGGGAAGACATCCTTGAATTCCTTTAAATCCTTATATAAAGAGTTTGTATTCAAAGACTCCCAGGATTGGGACGTTAAACGTTCAATCCGAGTCTTCTCATCGAGGCAACTTTCGTTTATCGATGAGCTGCTGAGAACCTGTTCGTTCTCAGGAGATACTATTGCCGACCGAACATCGGCCACATAGTCGCCATTTGAGACAAGTACGCAGATCTGCTTGATTTTGCCACTACGTAAATCACGCAAGAATCATTTCGGTTCTAGCGTTGGCAATGAAGTTACCCCCGAAGTTAACTTCGGAGGAGCTATTAGATGAAGTGTATAAGCGCCTTCACTTGATACATTGTTTACTAAGACATTTCGTGTCTCAGTTTCCTCTTTGAAACTTATTTCCAATTTTCCTGGAAACCTTTAACGACAAGTTTCCGGGGCCTTACACCACATATTCTTGTTGATTTATTTCCTCAAGTTTTATTTGGGGAGTATCCTCACCCAACTGTCTCAAGCTATACTTGCGCAACCTCAGCGAGAGCCTCAAAGATCGACTTTTCAGTCGATCTCGGACTTTGAAGCGTAGCTCCTGCGCCGCTTTCATATTGGTTGGTTAATTCATTTGGCGCAACACGACCGGGATCGGGGTAACACGACCAAGTGATTTCCTCTGAGCATTCCACGTCTCACACAAAAGTGGTAGTGCACAAATAATGATGTGATCGTGTCATTAGCTCTTCAAGCTTAAATAAGGCGAAGCTGGGCTCCCCGTTCGTGTTTAATGTGCTATTACGTCTGTTTGGTGGGTTTAAAAAATGTATGCACGTGTTGCTATCTTAAAATTTGACGACTCTTAAGGTTTCACTTCGGCAACGACTTTGGTGATTAGGGGGCTAAAATGAGGCCAGGGTTCGAGTCCCGTTGCGGCCAACCCAGCTGTGACTGACAGTTCGATCTGATGATTGCAGTTTCTCTCGTCGTGGTAACGACCTTGTGACGTTACGGCCAGGTGCCACAGTCGTTCTATCAAGACAATTTTCATAAGACACTTTGATCTTGAGAAGTGATTTCCTTTACAGTCTTGCGTATTGAACTGAGATTGTTTGTTTTTAATGCTAGTATCGTGCTTGCAGATGAGTGCGTCCCCGTGGCCCAATGGTTAAGGCATCCGCCTACGAAGCGGGAGAATACGGGTTCGAGTCCCACCGGAGACTGTCAAATGCGCCCCTCCATTATTTTTTTCACTATTTGAAAGATCAAGTAATCAAGCACGTCGTAGCTTCGTCTTGATAGAATGTAAAGTCTTTAATATAGCACAACACAACGTTACAATACGCGATACTGCACGGATGCTCCTATGCTTTCAAGTGCTGTCATTTATCAACAGGCGTTTCAAGCTTTCTTAGATGTTGCTTTTAAAACAAGCATCCTTGTTTCGTACTACTCAACTTATTCGAGTGGTCGAACCTCGACGCTGCCAGTGCTTGTGCACAGCCGTCGGGATCTAACTCCACAGTGTGTTGGAAATTCACACTGAAGTCTTGTGCGCCATGCTAACGACTGAACTACAAGTGAGGCCATCGCACTCCTTTGTAGGACATCCACACGCTTGTGGACTCTTCAAGACGTTCATCAGTTGGCCATCTGATGAACAAGCGACAGGCTTCGTCACGGCTTGATGCTGCCAATTTACACATGGCTCGTTCTTTCTGAGCCATGGTAATCCAAGGAGGACATCAATTCTGTTCATCCATATCTAGTACGAGAAATTATCATCGTACTGTTTACCCTTCAACGTGAATTGAATTGTTGAAGCAATGCTACTTTCTCTTCGACCCCGTCAAGTTCGTGTTGAATGAGCTCGGCTATGGTCGCATGCTCCTCATCTGCGTTCAGAGCAAACAGCATAGCGCCAACGGCTGGTCCGCCTACGACTGAACTCATTCGTTCGATCGCTTTCCAATTAAGGTCCCTCAAATGATTTAACCTTTCACGCGTTACGTGATAACCTTATTGAGGGGCTTGAAAGCTCCCTTCTTTATCATCCAACGTGTCCTTGTTGGATGAAACTTGCGTGGGCCGTTGAACGGATCACGAAGTTCTATCAGGTGTAACGGGGCACCTTTCATTAGTACTGATAAGTACTAGTTAACTTTACACTGATAACAGTGTAAGTGTGGTGCCTCGAAACTTCACGTTCACAAGAGTACAGATGAAACTTTCTTATGAAACTAAGAGTCTTTTGCTTTAAAGGTTTAGACCAAGTCTTTACAATAGAGAAAAAAGTAAAAATGTATTAGTATAGTTGTTTTCTACGCAACGATCTTCTATCTACTACTGAACTGATTATATTAATATATTATTGAGTGTGGCACTTCCTTGCGCAACGCACAATCGTGTCTTGTAATAATTGGCAGGGTTGATTCAGACTTTAATCAACCAATCAATAGAGCAAATGTTTTATTGCATCAATATTGCCAAATTCGGTATTATTGAAATTATTTAAGTCAAAATTAATAGCGATAATAATGTTGTACTTCTTTATTTATTTCCTCTTATAGTAAATAATACTTATGTAGCGGACACCCCGTTTAATTAGCATTTGTTGTAATATTGACAATATTGTCCTAAATATATATACATGTTTTCTTCTGAAAGGCAATAGATTCTACACGGGGCACCCCTTTACACTGAGAATCAATCTTAAAAGAATTAAATATCGTGACTTTTGATTGATTCTTGAAAAGATTAAATATAATATTATTTATGATTATTTCAAATTATGATAATGTAGTAACCATTACGAGAGCTTCGACATTCGCACAGCTTGTGCGCCTTTCTTGGGTGTAATGGAACAATGTAGGATTGATGCATGTGCCGTTGCGCTTAGAAAGGCGAATGGAACAATTACTAAAACATGTTTAGTGATGATGTCCGCATGACTATGGTCTAGAACAGCCAAACAGTTGGTCAAAGAAAAAGGCTGGTACAGGTGTTCCTCGGATTACTTATAGCCACTGTGGAGGGTGAAAGCATAAGTTATCTATGGTTATAAGTTACGTGAGGATTAACAAAATATTTACTGAACCTCACTTTACTGATTGTCCTATACGGTTTTACCACTCCTGCTGCCGCGTACGAGCTCCATGTCCCAGACGCGCCTCGCCAATGCGAAAAGACTTCAAGTCTGCAGGCACAATTCACAGAACCCACAAATGAGCAAGAGTGCCCTAGCAAGTGGGCTACAGCTCAGTTCAGTGAAATCATTACGCAGGCTGGTATCAGTGGCATCTTGAAGAAGCGCAAGTAGCTGGAGTCATGACAGAGACTGACCTCGCTGCCAAGCGCCCTCCTGTCGCACACAATCCTCAACTCAAAGAAGCGCTGGCAACTTGGGTGCTTCAGTGCCAGACGAAAAACGTTGCCTTTACTGAGGAGTTAATCAAGGTTAAGGCTCAGTGCTTTGCTGACCGCCTGGGGTTGGCTGAGGATGCTGACAAGCTTTCCAATGGATGGCTTCAGAGATTCCAACAGCGAAACAAACTTCGTTGCATCCGAATTCATGGTGAAATTGGGTCCACAGATCAGGAAGCCATGAAAGCTGCACTTCCTGAACTCAAGGCAACCATAGCTCGATATGAGCTTAAAGACGTGTATAACATGGATGAAACAGGTCTGATTCATATTATTACAAGCATTTCTTATGCGAGGCTCATACTGATTGATTTAGGCCTATCCTACAGCATGGTTCAAGAGAAGACCATTTCACAGGGAAGATTTGAAGTTCTAAAGAAGGACAAAGCGAGCTATATCTGGATTTTGAGTACCTTATCCTAGCTGTACCTTACTAAATAACTTCTGGTTCTTTCTTTCGCATTCAGACGCGACTCACTATAGCATTGCTGATGGCTCCGAGAAGCTAGAACTATTTTTATTAGGAGATCCAAGATGCAACGCTGTTTCAAACAGCAGACAGGAGAACGGCTGGGATTTATTACAGGAACAACAAGTAGACATGGATGAATGGATTCCTCATCCAAGAGTGGCTAAAGAGACTTGACAATGACATGAGGGTAAGTTGTATTCCATGTGATATTGCAAGTGTTCCTCGAATTCAGTTAAACCAAGCCTTGCCAGGGAAAGGGCAGGCAGATTCTTTTCTTGCTAGAGAACGCTCCACAGAATTGAAAAACTTGAGCTTAAGAATATCAAGGTCGCTTTCCTCCACCAAACTGCACATCAATAATTCAGCCCATGGATGCTGGTACATTGCCTCATTCAAGCGCCATTACAGGCGCTTTCACCTTCAGAATGCCGTGGACCGTGATGAGCGAGGGGAGGCCAACATCTACAAGGTTGACCAGCTAACAGCAATGCGGTGGTGTATGGGGCATGGGAGGATATTCCAGTTACCACAGTGGTAAACTGCTTTAGGCAAACGGGCCTCTTTGCAGCAGCACCGCAGTTGAAGATAGTGAATACGGAGGGGCAGGTTATTGAGCTAGAGCTGCATGAAGCCTGAGAGAGGCTACCACTGAGGACCCTATGGCGATTGAGTATTTATTGAATTGAGGTGAAGAGAAGGTGGCGCACGAGGAGCTGGATGATGAGGAATCCTTGCAACGTTCTACAGGCGGAAGAGAAGGAGGAGGATGAGAATCAGGAACCAGAGCATGTGGAAGAAGTTCAGGTCAGCAAGAATGAAAAGCTAAACTCCTTAGCTATAACTGCCACACTTTTTGATCTATCATTTTTTTTGATAGGGCATTCCGGGACTTTTTATCGCTGCTTCTTGTCATGTCCTGCTTTTGAACTATTTAAAGAGGGCAATATCTTATTCCCATTTTCTTAAATACATGTCGCAATCTAATTAATCTATTCATGATTCTGTTATAATTCACTAAATTTTTTGTTTTTATGTTAATATTTGATTTTAAAAATGTTAGATGTGATTTTATCTTACTTTTAAAATAACCTGTTTCAGTAGTCACATAAAGGCAAACCTTAGGCTATTTAATGCTTTTGCTGTCATAATATGTCGAGACCGATAGTCGTCTTTTCTTTTTGCAAGCATAAATATTGAGCACCTGCATAGAGAGGTATCGGACACAGTCGCATGGCTTTGCAATACCAGAAAACGTCCAGCGTAACATCACATCGCATACACGTATCAGACAAATAATCTTTCAGGTGAATGCGTATAGCTGTCTACGACAATAATTCTGATGCAAGAAGCAACTTTCCTTCGAAATCGACCAAACTTTGTTCAATCAAATTAAATTCGCGACTCGAACTTTTAAGACTTACGGTTATCACAATTTCAGAATCGGTCGAAGGCAGGCAGTTTGTGCTTCCTAGTACCATATGACTCATCCACGGGACAAATGTCGCAAAGATTATGATTCACAGATGTGCCAGTGAATCTTGTTTGATTACTGGCGAACAGAAGCGGCTTCATTGAAAATATGCTTGACGATCGAGAAAGCTACGAGACAATTATAAAATTGGCTGGTAAGGAGCCCGCTGTCACAACTTCAAGGATTTGCTGCGTAATTCTTTTGTTTATTACGCCAACAGGAAAAAGTAAGGAATGCGATTCGAAACATTCCATTGGCACGAATCGTACAAGCACTGCGACTCCATGGGATCAATTGCTCACTCGATCAGTTATTCATTCTTCCTTTTGCCTCGCCGTCTGCACCCTGACAAACCATCTCGATGAAATTTTTCATCTGTAGCGCCATCGCTCTCGCCGCTGCCGCGTCAGCTGAAAACGCCCCGGAACCTACGTGTATTTCCGGCCAATATCAAGACGGACCATACTATTTCATCAGCTCTGTCCCCGCCCCCCCAGCCCGCTCCTGCTTGTCAATGACAGCGAACAGGTCCACGGCGATCTCGTGGAACGTTGATTTCAGCTTACCTGGTATCGTCGATGATACGTATTGGTCCGAATCCCACGTTTCTCTAAGTCTTCCTTCTGTCAAGATGGAATATCTCCAGACGGCTACGGTCGATTTCGAGTATGACTCCTTCCAGAATAAAGAGTTGACCGCGATCGCCCACATCACCATGCTTTTACAATTGGACTCCTTTGACCGAGGATCCTTGGTTATAATAAAGCTTTGCCAGTCTGGGCCCGATCCGACTTGGTTGGGAATCTTTCAGAGAGAGGTCCAAGTTGATGGCGTTTCGTACTCGCTGTTTGAAGGTTACGTCAATACTATGCTTTTTCAGACGTTTGTCCCGAAGTTGTGTACTACAGCTTACATAGGTAATACGAAAGCGTTTCTTAACCAACTTGGTCTAAGCCGTTCTCATCGCTTGGCCAGCGATTCGCGCGGGCTTCATGATCCGTAGTGGCGTTGATGCCGTGCTGAACGTTAATAATCACTACATGACCTATACAGCGGCGGTCGATCCTTCGGCTCGAATGTTTCGTTAGGTGCTGAAAAATTAAAAAAATTGCTTGCATTGTTCGCTTTCGCCTATAAGAACTTTATTTGCTCTTGTTTTAAACACATATTTTCCAGGTACACTTGTAATTCTTTTAAATTCGTGCTCGAGATATATTTCTAACAGATTATTGTCCACAGAAGTTGGAAGAAGTAAAGTTACAAAAAATGTTCTTACCTTGACCTACAACGATTAACTTACATGCTGCGCAAGAGCCTTCGACCCTTGTCGCTTATTTCCTTGCTCAACTCCCCCCTCATGCTCGATTTGCTGCTCTTTCTTTTCGCGTTTTTTATGACTTGCCAATCAAGTGTGGGCGCTATTGGCTTTTTCTTACCTATTAAATTAGTACATTTAACATCGCAAACGAAAACGCGATTTCTGATGTGCCCAGGGGCAGTCACAACCATTACAAACTCATGTAGATAATCAGGGTTTGACGCTATAGATGTAATTGAGGGGCGTGATGTTTCAAAGCCAAAGGGCGATCTGAAGACGATTTTTGGATGCAGTGGAATGTTCCAATAAGTGAAAATAATTTATACGACGTTTTTATGCAACACAGAAGAAGTGTGTGGCTTGCCCATACCGAGAAGAAGTGTGTGGCTCGGCTTTGCCGCCCACGTGACTATTATTATTAAAATCGCTCCTCAGTTCTGTTAATCTCTCCTCCACGTGACCATCTTTGTTATTGATTTCACCCCACGTGACTTAGAAAGGGTAAAATGATATTGAGGATATATCTCTATCATATATCACCCCTTATCACGGGCTATGATGCCCCCTTATCTTGACACCCTTTATTGTGATGCCCCTTCACAGGTTTTAACAAACTTGTAACGGGCTAAAGTTGCCCTAATGTTACACAGTCCCCATTAAGTGCACTTGGTGTACTTAAGGGGATCGTCAATTACTTCAATAAAGTAAGTAGACACACCACTCGGTCGTGGTCACATTTGTGACCAACCCTTGTGTATGTGATGCACATGGGTGCATTTAAATTAAGAGGGATGACGCGAGGTATCTAGAAATATACGCTCGCAACACATAATAGTGTCATCTACTGAGATGACATTTTTTTTTGATAAAAATAGGCATTTATATTTAATACGATTAAATATAAATCGGTCTGGAAACTACTTCCTACTTAGTAAGTACGCACGAGGAACCGGATTACCGCTCCCGTAACGACACTTTAAAAGAGTATCTAGTGCGTTGGGTGAGGTCGCTAAAGCGCCCACCAAACTACCTCACTGCACGCAAGAGAGGACGGTCTAACCGCTTCCTTGCTGTGCTAGAGTGTGTATTTAAGTAGAGCGTGGCCGCATTAAGACGTGCCGGCCTACACTTGGTAGCACTTGAAATCCATCAAACAACCCGCATCTCTGCGTATGTACGTGAAGAAGGGCCTCAACATCGATTGGGCTCATTTCCCCACCTCTCCGAACATCATCGGGAGTTGGCCAAGCACATGGCGCAGGGACTTGGTGAACAAGCCCTGGCCAGGCTCTTAAGTAGTCCTCCTGAGCAACATGTTGCTCAGTTGAAGCAATTTGATACAATCATGCTCGGACAGCGGAGAGCCGCGTCCGAGGCACAGAGCCATGCTGCGGCGGAGTCCTTCACTCAGACTCAGGATGAGCTGAGGCATGAGGCTCCGAGCGAGGCTTCCGACAGAACTGTTGAGATGCTCTCTGCTCGGCTACATCAGGCGAGGCACATCCGGTTGGACCCGCCCAACTTCGATGGAACTGCAGCGCACACAAGTGTCCACTGGCTTTTAGCTGTGAAGCAATGCGGTGTCGCGCCGTTCATCGAGGACGACAGCCGGATGGTGTCGTACGCCATGTTGCACCTGCGCTGTAAGGCCTCATAATGGGCTTACTCGGTGCTTATGGCCGACGTTAAGGCGTTCCCTACATGGGCGATCTTTAAGACAAAGATTCGCGCCATGTACCAGACGGCGAACAACGAAGTGTTGCTTCAGGCGCGCTTCTTTGGAGCGCGACAGGCGAAGCGATCTCTGCAAGAGTATGTGCAAGAGATGCGCTCGCTGTCGGCGTCCATAACCGTAGGTCCGATTCCGGGGTACATTAAGGTGCCCACATTTATGAACGGACTACAGCATGGCCCATCGCGACGGGCCCTTTTCAGAAAGGTGCCGTCGACGATGGAAGAGGCAATTCAAATTGCCTTGGTTGAGGAGCAATCCTACAACAGTGCCTCGGCGACAGCTTGGTATTAGTCGTCGGCCGAGAGGTCAGATGCCACTCCGATGGAGTTGAACAATGCAGACGTTGTCTGTTATAAATGCGGCAAGCGCGGCCATATGATGGCTCGCTGCTATGCCAGGGTCCCTGCTTGGTCAAAGGTTCCCAAAAAGAGGCCTCCCTTCCCAAAGGGCGGTGGCAAGAACCTGCATGCGAGACGCATAAGTTCTGCATCGACCACTGAGGGTCGGGGATACAGGAGCGCAGTAGGAGCTTCTTTCTGCGCTCCTGCAGTTCCCGACCCTAGCGCGGACTCTGAAGCTACCCCTAAGTTCAGAGTTGTCTGACAAAAATGGGTAGCATAGTTCCTGAGGTCTCGAAATCTCGGACCTCAAACCTACTGGTCTGTAACGCTCGAGTACGAGGTATGACCAGGTGATGACCCTCCTAGTGGATTTGGGTGCATCAAAAAGTGTTGCAAAACTTGCGGCATTGAAAAAGAGACCGGCGATGTTTGAGTCGCTTTGCCAAAATGGCAAGCGGGATGAGGCGACCGTTCGTTTAGCGAACGGCGCGCTCATTTAGTCTGAGGGAGTTCAGGTAGAACTCACCTTCAGCTTTAGTGACTTCTCTTGTAAAGAGAAGTTCACAGTGCTAGGTATGGAGAGTCCATTGACCTCACCCTAGGCATGCCATGGTTGGCAAAGTACCAATCATGGATAGACTGGCGTACACGCACAGTTGCGAATTCTACGCAGGACACCGGAAAGGATGGGCTCCTCGGATGAAAAACGGATTAGTGTAGATATCTATTTAGTTCTTCTTCTTATAATAAACTTACTTGTCGAGAGGCGTATGCAACTGATGTCATGTCGAACACATTTGAGGGTGCGTTGACGGGATGTCAAACGTCACCAATTCCTACCCAGCTCATGGAGACTGGGGTAAAGAAAAGGACAATGACAAGTCATGCGTCCGAATGTCCTGCATAGAGCCGAGAGCCTGTGGCAGTAGATGGCGAGCTGATAGGAAGCCATGCGTCGCACAAACCGGCACAGTGCATAGAGCATGGAGCGGTTGGAAGGGGTTCGTTAGCCAGGAGTGCAACGACACCCGCTTCCCAGAAAAAGGATGTGGTGACTCGAAGAACGAGTACATGACATATTAGGACGATCAAAGGCAAGTCTAAACGAGTGACCTTTGAATCAGACTAAGTAAAGAGGACGGGCCATCGAACGAGGTATTTGAGGCCGTTCAATACGAAATTGCGGAGGCATCCTCAGTTGAGATGCTCGGGCAAGTCCTTAAATCTGCCGAGGCATTGTAAATCCCCCGAGATGTCGTAGGATCTGTTCTTGCCAAATAAAAGGAAGAAAAGATCCACGAAGTAGTCACACCAGTTCCGAAAGAGATTTTGGTGGACTGTTGCTCGTCGTTCACAATGACGCGAGCGTCCTAGAAACGGACAAAACGAAACGGGTCGCTGCTCAAGGCTGGCATGCCTTGAGACACAGTCCGTTCTTTGACGATTTGTGGAAACATCGCGATGTGTTCCCAGAAGAAGTGCCGAGCAGCCTACCATCCGATAGAGGCATCGGGCACAAAATCGACCTCGAACCTGCCACCAAGTATTGTGTGACCAGACAATGGCCTTGCCGAAAGAACAAGTCGATTACACCGATGAGTTCTTCGACAAGCGAGCCAAGGCGGGACATGTGCGTGAGAGCAAATAGCCTTACTGCAGCCCAACCTTATGTGTGCGTAAAGCCACAGGTGGATGGCGCGTGGTCAATGCTTACAATAAGCTGAACACGGCGACCATACCGGTTCAAACGTCAATCCCGCGTAATTATGTTTTCTTGAGCTTCATGGGAAAGTCAACTATCTTTTCCGCGTTGGATTTGAAGGATGGCTACTATTAGGTACTCATGAGAGAATCCGATGTAGCCAAATCGGCAGTAAGCACCACAAGCGGTATGCTTTGGGAGTGGCTTGTGATGCCCCAAGATTTGAAACACGCACCAGCGACATTCAACCGAGTGGTGGCTCACTTATGCGTCAGCACTGTGCCTACGCGCCCCATTACTTTGACGATGTATTCGTGCATAGTGGGGCCGAGGACGGGCTGAGCGCAATAGAGTCGCACAAGCGTCATTTAGACGCTGTGCTGCAGACTTTGAAGGACGTCCAATTGTACGTCAACTTGCAAAAGTGCGTCATAGGGGTCCCGAGATACATGTGCTGGAATGCATCGTAGGTACACATGGTGTGCGAGCAAGCCCAGACAACGTAAAATCAGTAAAGGAATGGCTAATCCCACGCCAATTTTAGGGCTCGCTAATTACTTGCATAAATACAGCAAGAAATATGCTGAGCAAACTAAACCATTATTTGACCTTCGTAAAAACGACGCAGAATGTGTTTGGTTAGAAGAACAAGAAGATGCGTTGACATCGGTGAAGCAATCTTTTATAGAGGCACCGGTCTTGGCATTGCCAGACGCGGATAAGCCCTTTAGCGTCGTCTGTAATGCAAGTAATTTTGCAATCGGCAGCGCGCTCATGCAAAGGATGACTACGCCGTTGACTGTGTCATCTCTTAAAGCCGCGGAACTGAATTACTCCGTGCATGAAAAAGAGCTACTTTCAATAAAGTAAGCTCTTGTCAAGTTTCGTGTGCACCTATTAGGCACCGAACCATTTGTGTTTGCACGGATCACGCATCACTGCGGACCGCAATAAACTCACCGCGCCTCTCGCCTAGAATGGCAAGATGGCTTACATTCTTCTCTAAATTTAATTTCAAAGTTGAATATAAGCCGGGTATGTCGAAATTCTTGGCTGACGCTTTATCGTGCAGACCAAACTTCGAGGTAGGACACCAGATAAGTGTGTCTAGTGCTAAAGCACAATTTTAGCCGTCAACGTTGCAACCATGAAGGCATACCACATATCGAGCTCATTAGCCTCTGAATAAAAGAGGGCTACAGTCAGGACAAACATTTAAGTCTGCTGTTGGGTCACTTCAGTGAACGAAATAAAACTTTCATCGCACTTGAAAGCTAAGGTGAATAGCATTAGCTACAGCGATGTTCTGTTATGTCATCAGCTGTTACTTTGTGTCTTTTGAGAATTGATGTCCCTCATGACACAGATCTCAAGTTGATGATTATTCGGGAGCTCCATGATGCACCATTTAATGGGCATCTGGGTCGTGAGAACACATTTGTAAAGTGTCAGAGGAATTTTGGTGGCCACGCCTATATAGATGGGTGGCCAACTATATTTGCTCTTGCGAACAGTGTCAGCGCTTTTAGCCCGCACCGTCCAGCAGTTCCTTACTAAAGCCGCTACCGATTCCAACGGAATGTAAGAAGTCAGTAAGTATCGACTTCAGGTTTATCAGGCCGCCCGACTACAAGGGTCGGACGGGGCTCGTCGTATTTGTGACAGACTGAGCAAAGTAATGCATTCAGCACCATGTAAAACATCGATCACTGGCAAGAAGGTAGCTCTCTTGTTCCTGGGTCATGTTTATCAACTACACGGGATGCCCGAGTCAGAAGTATTGGACCGCGATCCACATTTTACGTCTGGTTTTTGGCGACATGTGTTTGCGCTGCTAGGTAGCAAGCTCCACGTGTCAACCGCAGATCATTTCCAGACTGATTGCCGAACAGAATGTGCCAATCGGGTCGTGGCGGATGTCTTTGTACGATAGAAACTCCCATAGAATGAAGTAAACAATTGAACTTCTTGGAGTTCGCTATAAATTACAGTGCCCACGCCAGTACGGGTGAGACACCGTTATATACATACGGACTGCACCATCCTTCGGACGCCAGTCTTGTTAGTGCGCAGTCCGAACCTTAGTGAGGGAGGGCCCCTCACTATGTTCGGTGCGAAAGAGGGACATAGTTTCGTCAATATGACGATGATCCGCGAGGGTATCATATCAACGACAGAAACTTCTCCTAGTGACCCTGCCAAAAGTCTACAAAGTTCGCGCACCTCTTGGCGGCGTTCAATTTGATCGAGCGACAGAATAAGTTTTTGAGTGTATTTCGCAATACGCGACATAAGCACTGGAAGCTTCGTCGCGTACAAAGACATCTCTTCAAGCATGATAGCGCTTTTCACGCGGCCGTCATAAATGGGTGCTAATGGAGTTTTTTTTACACGACGCAAGTAAGGTGCCCTCGAGCAAGGTTTTCTAAAGTCAAAATTCGACGCTGATTCGATTGCGCGCATCGGAGCTACCCAAAGATTAGTAGTTTCAAAGTTATCGCGAGAAAACGGTTTTCAAATCAATTTAGCAGTGGTCAATAAAACTACGTCCTCCGACCGACCTCTCTCGGCTGTAGCATAGGCTATTTTGATGCTAAAAGCGTGAGCGAGGATCAACGCTTTTCGGATGAGCGGTTAGCCATCACCCGAAAAGTCCGGGACGCGATGGCAAGCGCACTGGACAAACAAAAGGAATATGCGGACCGAAATAGTCGCAACAATAATGAACGCTTTAGATTGAGTGAAAAAGTACTATTAAGTACTGCTTACCTTTCTAAAAATGCAACTTTGGTACTACCTAGAGGTACTACGAATTTGTTGCCTCGTTTCATTGGACCCTTTACGGTGGTAACAGAGATTGGAGACCTAAATATAGTCACACCGTTCCCCCTTATATGAAGACGAACCCCGTATTTTACGTAGGTCGTCTGAAACGGTATGTAGACCCAAATGAGGTCACATACCCCCATCTGTCTAAGGAGTACGATAGTAACGCCGACTGTGAGTCGAGCGTCGTTCAGGCAAGGGAGACGGAGTAGCCAATTTTTACCGTATTTTACGGTAATTTAGCCAATTTTTACCGTAAATTATTTTAATTTTTGCCGTAAAAATCGTATAATCCCGCTAAAAAACCTTTTTACGGTAAAAATTTATTAAATTAATAAAACATTGGCTGAAAGTGAAAGACTATCAGCCGACCGACTCCTCCCACCATGAACAGGACTCGGAGAGCGAAGGATATCACGCGAGTAACGCGGATCGCTCAGCATTATCCTCTCGAAAAATCCAAGCGAATCTTCAGGCGCTCATAAACCTGACGAGCCTTCGCTCGGACATCATAAACATCCGAGGTCAGCCGCAAGACTTGACCCTCGAGATCCACAATAAGTTTTACAGCAGCGCTTAACGCCTGCAACTGAAATGACGAAGATAGGTAGCTGCGAGAAGGTGGGCGATATCGCCACTCCTATCGGGCGCCGCCTGCACTGATGGATGCGGGTGGAATCGACGCTTTCTTGCTGAAAGGTTGCTTGCCCACCGCTCCGTTAGGCATAGGTATCAGATCCTCGTCCAATGGAAAGGTTACCCGAAGAGTTTCGACTCTTGGGAACCGATCGATACCCTACGTTTTAATGTGGCTGGCTTGGTGGCTGTCTTTGGAAAAAAACATTAGCTGAGGCCTCTTTGCTAGTCTCAAATGGACTAGCAGAAGCAGCGTTGTGAGAAGAAACAGAGGGTACAGTACCGCCCATGTTTTTTTTCACACGCGAGCGAACGAAATTTATTTGTTGCGGCCGCTGTTTCATCGCACCGGAATGCGGTGAAATGCGGCGCAGGAATTCCGCCTCGTATTGGTCGAGCGTTTCATTTAAACGCAACACGACCGGGATCGGGAAAATACGCCCAAGCGATTTTCCCTGAGCCTCCATGACTTAAAGACGCCATAATATTTATGTATGTCTAGAAGAGCGCGCTCTAGGAGTGACGCTCTTCGCCCATTTAAACTAGGCCATTTAGTTGGAGGAGGCATCAGTGGTATGCCACCCATCACATAGCCACGCTCTAAACGAATGGCTTGTGACACTGACTGAGCACGTTCACGTGTCGTCGGCGGAGCTTTGGGCTCATAATCCTCTATGTCAGAACCATTATGGATAATGGTCTGAGCAATAGACGTTGTGGTTTTACCCAACGGAGTAGCGACTACGCCTCTATGGGTAGCGCTCTCATTAATGGTCGCTGCGCTATCCAGCGCAGACGACGAGACAGCATTCGTAAATGTTGCTGTCTCCATGTTGTGAGTCTTGAGAGAAGTTTCGATGGGCAATATTGCGCCATCATCCTTCCTCATGAGCTCGTTGTCCGCATCACTACTATGAGATGACGGCAACGGTGTCGACTCATTGTAGTCGACAATGAGCGACGGATTAGCATCATCACTGTTAACGTGTGATGGATCCTTATGCCAAGTTAACGCGACAGCACAAGTAGCTGTCGGCGTTTCGACTAAGGCATTAGACGTTGCCGGCGAGTTAATGTGGCGCGTGCGCTTAGCTCCTGGTTGAGTGGGTGTCTTCGCAGACGACCCACAAACATTGCCCCTTTTAGGTGGCATCTTTGGCGCCGTGAATGTAAACACAGGTCCCTAGAGTTACTGAGCGAACAAGGCGGCGCGTAAAGCAGCTCGCAGCTCCTCTGTCCTCTTTGACGAATGTTAAAATGTAAATTCGTTTTTATTGGGGGGATGGTGTAAATAGCTAAAGCTGCCCCAATGTTACACAGTCCCCGTAAAGTACACTCGGTGTAGTTTAGGGGATGGTCAATTACATTAATAAAGTAATAGACCCACCACTCGGGTGTGGTTCACATTTGTGATCAACCCTTGTGCATGTGGTGCACATTGGTGCATTCACATTAGGAGGGATGACGGCTAGCGTCATCCGTTACGCGAAGTATCTAGAAATATACGCTCGCAATACATAATAGTGTTATCGACAGAAATGATGTTTTTGATAGGTAAAAATAGGTGCTTATATTTATACGATTAAATACAAATCAGTCTGAAAACTACTTCCCACTTAGTAAGTGCGCAAAGGAGCTGGATTACCGGTCCCGTGACGACACTTCACTGGAGTACTTAGTGCGTTAGTGAGGTCGCTAAGGCGCCCACAACAACTATATCACTGCACACAAGAGAAGACGGTATAACCGCTTCCTTGCTGTGCTCGGGTGAGTGTCTTAGTAGAGCGTGGCTGCAGTAAGACGTGCCCGCCTACAATTTAGCTTCAAAGATCTAAACTTAGGCTCAAAATAGCAAAAAAAACAAATCGTATTAACTTATACCTTACGGTCTTCTATCTACTACTGAACTTGTTTTCTTAATATTTAACTAAGTATGGCGCCTCCTTGCGCACTGCACAATCGTGTCTTGCAACGATTGACGGGGTTGATGTAGACTTAAGTCAACCAAATAACCGAGTTAATGACTTATTGCATCAATATATCACCTAATTTTAAATTAGTGAAATTTTTTAAGTTCAAATACATTAAGATAATAATTTTGTACTTCTTTATTAATATCTTCTAATAGTAAAACATAATTGTCATTTCACCTGTAGGAAATAATACCTATGTAGCGAGACACCCCGTTACATCAGCCCCCTAACCAACAGTCTCTAAAGCGACTAGTGCAGGGTGACCTGAAAGATTATTAAGTCTTTTCTTGTAACTTGCATTATTAGTTTTAATCGATAAATTGATTTATTTGTACCATGAGTTTAATTAGAATACTGATTTATTTGCATAATTGATTTTACTCAAAATACCGCTTTTATTTGCATCATTGACCAAAATCAAGAGGGCGACAAACAAGTCTGTGCGCGTGGCCCGCGAGGCCACAAAGCTGACAGCTGCACGAGTCAGTATAGCTTTATGTAAGGCAAATGTTTCAGTAGACGCTAGTGCGTCTACTGTAGGGGATACTGTACCCCCAACTCCCATTGGAATTGACTGGGGAATGTCATCTGTTATGACTTTGCATGTGATGTTTTTTTCTGTTATAGTGGCTACTACAGGAAGCGGACAAGTCAACTGCTACACCAATCGTAGGTGACTAGTCCAAGTTACCGTCATCGCCCGACTCAGTGGCGACTAAGAAGACCGCCGGATAACCCGGTGCCGAGTCCGTTAAGCCTTTGGATTCTAACATGACTACCAAAGAGGTGATGACGAGGTTGTTTGACTCGTCGGACCTCTCTGATGGGGAGTCACCTGATGATGACTCCATTGGCGATGATCACTCTGGTGACGTTAGTGTACGTCACCAGAAATTAAGTAACCGTGAAAGAAAGAGTGCATCTGGTGGTGCTAGCTTGCACCAGGAAAGGAGTAATTCTAGGGGACGCTCCAAGGGCCAAGTTGGTATTAACGTTAAAATAAGCCAACAGGAGAGGGACTGCAATACGTTGCGGTTCGCTCCCGAAAAGAGGCATTATGACACTTTAAAGTAACCTAATTTATTGGTCTGCTATGACCAACGATCGATATCTTATTCCGTTATTCGACTCATCTATGTCTCACAAGCCTGGTGGGGATTAAACGGAAATCTATATCGATGTCTTTTGACGGCATCGGTGGTACACTTGTAAGCTGGGAAAGGATGCAAAAGTTTGTTCCAAGCTTGGGCAGCCTTTGTATAGAATGTGCAAAAGACATAGGTCGTGAGGTTTGGCTTGACAAGCTGGATGCTTGTCGTGAACGGTTCGAGAAATGGACCGTAGTCGGTGACGCTATAAGCTGCACTGTTTGTCTAGAGAGGCAGGGATCTCTTGCCTCTCGTGGGGGGACTCATGTCCATGCTGTTTTAAAAGTGCAGGTCATGTCCCTAAGGATGCATATTCCCTTGAAAATTCCTATTGGAGGACGATCATCTCTTACAAAATGCGTCAAGGGATTGAGACCATTAATTTTTCTATGAGCGCGGGAAGCGCTGATTCTCCGATAGATCTTCTGTCGAAGAGGGAAGGTTTCGTTGTACTGCAGGACGAGACCCGAAACGTCCATCATTAGTTGGGAACGAGGTTCCCAAATATCGTGCGAGGGTGAATACTTGCCCATGAACGAGATAACTCGTTCGAACCCCCTTTACCTCACGGTGGTTCAAGAAGTTTTCAGCAAGAAAACACTTCTCACCACATGGATCCGACAATAGATGTGGAGAAGAAGAGAAAGTCGGGTTCGTCTCGTTTGACGAACGCGAATCAACATCGAAATTGATCACGCCCTTTATTATTTAAAGGACGATATTGATCACGAGCGATCCCATCACCAAGTAAAAGCGGTAACGGTCAATAATTATCTCGTGACCAGTTGAGAAGTTGTGCGCAGATTGCGACTGATCAACTGGCGAATGACAGGACACATCAGTCCCTTCAGAACGAGTTGGTGACAGCTCATCAGAAAATTTCTTTCTTGAAGGAAAGAGTTAAATGTTTGGTTCGTGAGAATTAAACTCTGTCCCGATACCATAAGGCTTTGGCTCGGGATCATTAGGCTTTAGCGGATGCCTTGGACCTTTCCAGGTCATTCGGAATCGAAAGAAGCGTCGTACTGATGGTAAGGGTTTAGACGCCCAACATAAAACTTAAGATGCGTACACATCCTACGAGGCAGCGCGATCGTGTAGGCATAGCCTTGGCGGTGCAATACTCGAATCGGGCCGTGTAGACGGGCGCTACTTAAAGCTACGCACGCGCACGTCTTCGGGCACAACGAGGAAGCGCTTAACGCCTTCTCTCACGTGCAGTGAGGTTTGTGGTGGGTACCTTAGCGACCTCACCCAACTCACGAAGTACATCGATAGAAGTGTCGTCACGGGAGCGGTAATCCGGCTCCTCGTGCGCACTTATCAAGTATAGAGTAAGTATAATACTAATTTATATCTAATTGTATTTAGTATATAAATTCCTATTTTAAAAAACAATAAGACGCCATCTCTGTAGATAGAAACTAATGTACTGCGAGCGTATCTTTCTGAATACATCGCGTAACGGATGACGCTAGGCGTCATCCCTTCGATGGTATTTGCGCGTATGTGCATTACATACACAAGGGTGGGTCGCAATGTGAACTACACCCGAATGGCAGGTCTAATAACTTAAGTTAAATAATTGACCATTAAGTAGAGTACACTATGTGTACTTAATGGGGCCTGTGTTGCATTAGGGCAACTTAAGCCCGTTACACCTTCCCTCCTTTTAAGAACGAATTCATATTTCGCAAATTCCTCAAAGAGGACCGAGGAACAGCGAGCTGCTTTGCGCGGCGCTTAGCTCTCTCATTCTGTAGGCGGGCACGTCACAATGCGGCCACGCTCTGCTTAGACACCCCGCATCCATCAGTGCAGGTGGTGCCCGATTAGGGCAACCTTAGCCCGTTACACATTCACCCTTGCTACCTGTGTCTTTCAAAGAATCTAACATGCCACCTAAAAGGGGCCAAAATGGTGAGTCGTCTGCGAAGACACTCACTCTACCACGCACGAAGTGCACGAGCCGCGTTAATACGCCGCCGGCGCCTTAAGCCACAGTTACAATGTCGACAGCTCCTGCTGCTGTCGCGTTAACTGGACTAAATGATCCATTCCACCTTCATAGTGAGGATGTAGACCCGTCGCTCATTTCATTGTCGACTACAGAAGACGCTGCT
The DNA here is from genome assembly GCF_004359215.1 of Bremia lactucae. Lineage (NCBI taxonomy): Eukaryota > Oomycota > Peronosporomycetes > Peronosporales > Peronosporaceae > Bremia > Bremia lactucae. The sequence goes on along the minus strand of NW_027152196.1, from coordinate 567,745 downwards.
GCCATCACCTCATAGTAGCGATGAGGGCAGCGAGCTAATGGGGTAGGTTGCCGGCGCTTTATTACCCATCCAAACTTCACTCATAGCTCCAAACATGGAGACAGCAAAATTATAAATTCTGTCTCGTCATCTGCGCTGGCTAGCGCTGTGACCATTAATAAGAACACCGCCCATAAAGGCACGGCTGCTTCTCCGTTCGATAAACCACAACGTCTCATGCTTAGACCATTATCCATCATGGTTCTGACATAGAGGAACCTGAGTCTAAAGCTCCGCCGACGACACGTGAACGTGCTCAGTCGAAGTCAAAAGCTAGTCACTTTAAACTTGGAAATGTGACGGTGGCATATCACTGATACCCCCTTCATCTCAATGGCGTCGTGTAAATAGGCCAAGAGCGTCACTCCTAGAGCGCGCTATTCTAGACGCCCATCATTAAGATGGAGTCTTCAATTCATAGAAGGTTCAGTGGAAGTCGCTTGGACGTATTTCCCCGATCTCGGTCGTGTTGCGCTCAAATGAAACGCCTGACCAATACGAGGCGGAATTCGCGCGTCGCTTTCAACCGCATCACGAAGCGATGAAACAGCGGTCGTAGCGAAAGAATATCGCCTGCTAGCGCGTTAAAGAAATCATGGGAAGGACTATAATCCTGTTTCTTCTCACTAAGTTACTGCTGCTAGTCCATTTAGCCCACCTACTCGCGGCTGCCGTAGCTTCTTCCGTTCAGTCGCAGGAGTTAAGCTCTGCCGAACGACGAATTGCGGATCTCGAGGGTCAAGTATTGCGACTGGCCTCGGTCCGAGCGAAGAATCGTCAGGGTTATGAACACCTGAACACTCGCTTGGACATTCTGGAGAAGATAATACTAAGGGATCCGCGTTACTCGCGTGGTGTCCCTCGCTCTCCGAGTCGCTTTCAAGGTGGGAGCAGTCGTTCGACTGATTTTTTTTTCACCTTCTCCATCTCCCTCACCCGATTGACTCTCGACTCGGCATCACCATCTATTTCCTCAAAGACTTCGAGGTAAATCACCAGGAAAGTGTGTCTAGTGCTAAAGCACAATTTTAGCGTCAATGTTGCAACCATGAAGGCATACCACATATCGAGCTCATTCGCCTCTGAAAGAAAGAGGGCTTTAGTCAGGACGAACATTTACGTCTGGTGTTAGATCACTTCAGTGGACGAAAAAAAAACTTCCGTCGCACTTGAAAGCTAAGGTGAATCGCATTAGCTACAGCGGTGTTCTGTTATGTCATCAGATGCCACCTTGTGAACTTTTGAGAATTGATGTCCCTCATGACACAGATCTCAAGTTTATGATTCTTCGGGAGCTCCATGATGCACCATTTAATGGGCATGTGGGTCGTGAAAACACATGTTTAAAGTGTCAGAGGGATTTTTGGTGGCCACATATATATATAGGGGTAGCCAACTATATTCGCTCTTGCAAACAGTGTCAGCGCTTTTAGCTCACACTGTCCAGCAGTGCGCCACTAAAGCCGCTACCGATTCCAACGGATTGTTAGAAGTCAGTAAGTGTAGACTCCAGGTTTAGCGAAGCCGCCCGACCACAAGGGTCGGACGGGGCTCGTCGTATTTGTAGATAGACTGAGCAAAGTGATGCATTCAGCACCATGTAAAAATCGATTACAGGCAAGGAGGCAGCTCTCTTGTTCCTGGATCATCTTTATCGACTACACGGGATGCCCGAGTCAGAAGTATCAGACCGGGATCCAACCGCAGATCATTTCCAGACCGATTGCCAAACAGAATGTGCCAATCGGGTCGTGGCGGATGTCTTGTGCACGATAGCAACTCCCAAAGAATGGACCAACCAATTGTTATTTATGGAATTCGCTATAAATAACAGTGTCCAAGCAAATACAGGTGAGACACCGTTTTATATATACGGACTGCACCATTCTTCGGACGCCAGTCCCGTTTGTGTGCAGTCCGAACCTTAGTGGGGAAGGGCCTTTCACTACGATCGGTGCAAAAGAGGGACATAGTTTCGTCAATATGACGATTACTCGCGAGGATATCATCCCAACGACATAAGCTTGCCCTAGTGACTTTGTAAGTTTAGTAGTGGTCGATAAAATCACGTCCTATGACCGACCTCTCGGCGGCGTCGTAGGCGAGTCAGATGCAAAAAGCGTGAGTGAAGCTCAACGCTTTGTGGATGAGCGATTAGCCATCCCACGAAAAGTTTGTGACGCGACGACACGCGCACAGGATAAAAAAAAGAATATGCTGACCGAATGGTCGCAAAATATTGAAGGCTTTAGAGTGGGAGAGAAGTACTATTAAGAACTGCTACCCTACCTAAATATGTAACTTCGGTACTACCTGGAGATACGGCGATGTTGTTGCCGCAATTTAGTTGGGTTCTTTATGGTGGAAGAAGAGGTTGGAGACCTAAATATTAGTCTCACCCTTCTCCCGTGTATGAAGACGCACTTCAGCTTTTACTTGGGTCGTCTGAAGCGGTATGTAGATCCAAATGAGGTCACATACCCCTATCCGGCTTTATGGAGGTCAGATAATGGTTTAAGTTGCTCAGCATAATTCTTGTTATACTTATGCAGGTAGTTAGCGAGCCTTAGGAATTGACGCAAATCTTTAACATGTCGTGAGATTGGCCATTCCTTTACCGATTTTACGTTGTCTGGGTTTGCTTGCACACCATGTGTACCTACGACGCATTCCACCACAGGTATTTCAGGGACCCCTTTGCCGCACGCTTGCAAGTTGACGTACAATTGGGCGTCCTTCAAAGTCTGCAACGCAGCGTCTAAATGACGCTTATGTGACTTTATTGCGCTCAGCCCGTCCTCAGCCTTACTATGCACGAATACATCGTCAAAGTAATGGGGTGCGTAGGCACGATGCTGATGCACCACGTGAGCCACTTCTCGGTTGGATGTTGCTGGTGCGTTTTTTTTAATCTTGGGGCATCACAAGCCACTCTCAAAGCATACCGCTTGTGGTGCTTACTGCCGTTTTTGCTACATCGGACTCTGTCATGAGGACCTGATAGTAGCCATCCTATAAATCCAATGCGGAAAAGATAGTTGACTTTCCCATGAAGCTCAAGAAAACATATTTACGCGGGATTGACGTTTGAACCGGTATGGTCGCCGTGTTCAGCTTATTGTAAGCATTGACCGCGCGCTGTCCACCTGTGGCTTTAATTACACAAAAGGTTTGGCTGCAGTAAGGCGATTTGCTCTCACGCACATGTCCCGCCTTGGCTTGCTTGTCGAAGAACTCATCGATACAATCGACTTGTTCTTTCGGTAACGGCCATTGCCTGGTCACACAATGCCAGGCAATGGCCGCTTGGCATTGTGTGACCAGGCAATGGCCGTGTATGAGGTCTATATCGTGCTCGATGCCCCTATGTGCTGGAAGGCGGCTCGGCACTTCTTCTGGGAACACATCGCGATGTTTCAATAGAACCTCAAAGAACGGACTGTCTCTCAAGGCATCCCAGCTTTGAGCAGCGACCCGTTTCGTTTTGTCCGTTTCTAGGACGCTCTCGTCATTGTGAACGACGAGCAACAGTCCACCAAAATCTCTTTCGGAATTGGTGTGACGACTTCGTGGATCTTTTCTTCCTTTAATTTGGCAGGAAGCAGATCCCAAGAAATCTCCGGGAGTTGTACGTTATCCTCGGGAGATTTAAAGACGTGTCGAAGGATCTCAACTAAGAATGGTTCCGCAATTTCGTATTTGACGGCCTCAAATACCTCGTTCGATGGCCCGTCCTCTTTACTAGGTCTGATCCAAAGGTCACTCTTATAGACGTGCCTTTGCTCGTCCTGATCGGTCTGGTACTCGTTCTTCGATTCACCACGGCCTGTGACTGGGAACTGGACCTCCCAATTCGTGTCGTCTTGGAGGGCGATATGATGACGAACTAGCTTGAGCCTGTATCAAGCTTAAGTTCTCCTGTTCCGCAACGGATATTAATTCTTCAAGCTTATCCAGTTCCAAGCGGAAGAGGTGGGTCTTTACGGGACCATCCGTAAAACCTTGCATGAGCACCGTAATCGACGTGTATTCATGAACTGGGATTGTTCGTGATTCAACTCGCTAAGTGTTGTATGTGCTGGGCATAAGCGTGTACAGCACGCTTGTCTTGCTTGAGTTTCGGTAGCTCTGCTCTGAACTCAGCCCTAGGCGGTTCAAACGTCTGTTTGAGCCGAGCTTAAAAAGCCTCTATCAACCCAAAGACATATGGTTCGCGCAACTTAATTGCTAATGCCCAAGTTTTGACACGACCTGCCAAATTTGACTGAGCAAATGCGACTTGGATTTGCTCGTCGACGATGTGACGAGCCCTTATGGCATCGTCCAAATCGACAAACCATCTTTAGAGGGAGTATTTTTCGACTCCCCAATACTTAGAGATGTCAATCTCTTAGGTTTCGATACGACGCGTGTGCATCATCCCAGGTATAGGGTCTCTACTTGTTGTAACCTCAACAGTTCTGCCCGTTAAGAGCCTTGCAGATTAAGCAAGACTACCTTCTTCTTCGCCTCGTCAAGCTCATCTTGTATGAACTTGGTGATGGTTTAATGGAGGACATCTCTGTCCAAACCGGACAGCATGGCCAAGATGGCATCGTTCCCTACGGTCAAACTCATTCGTTCGACCAAACTCCTTTCTGTGTCACTTAGAAAGGAGTAGCTATCACGCGAAACGTGATGATTATTTCCATTATCATCTAATGTTTATGTTAGGTGATGGAACTGTGGTCCTTGGACGGACTACAAAGTGCTACCAGGTGTAACGGGGCACTAATAATTTCTACTGCTTCAGTACAAGTCCACTTCGCACTGCCTGAGTGCGAGTGGTGCCTCACGTCACTTCACGTCGTATACTAGTACGTGCAGAGGAAGACTCTCTTCTAAACAATTGCTTTAAAGAGGGTTTCTAAGAACTGTATTTCATATAATAAAGTTCTTCTGTGCTATCTATTTAATACTAACTTAATTATAGACTAATACAAAACATGTGATAAAGTCTTATCTGTCTCTCTTTACGCGCGTCCAGCGCTGACTGGACCACGAAGAAAGAAGAAAGAATGGTCTATCTCTGCGAACGGATAAGCCTTTTAAGTTAAACCATGCAAAGTAATATTCTCCAAATATTCTCTACATTTTGGATAATAAATTATTTAACAACTTCAAGTGTTAATTTCATGTAACGATACACCCCATTACAAGGGGTGAGGCTATCGGTATCTAAATGTAATTTTCGGGTGTACCAAAGTCTAAAAGGGGATCTAAACTTTTCTCGGCTGCACCAGCTCCTACACCTGACCATATAAATTTCAAACTCGAACATAATCGGCTCAAATGAAAATTTGCTTGACGATCGAGAAAAACTACCAGACAACTAGAATATTTGGCTGGTCAAGGAAGTGCATGCGTAGCTTTCGAGTATGCGCATTTTAATGCTCGGTTTTTCTATTCACCATGAGCGCAAGCTAGCGAAACTTGCCTTATGTTTCAGTTTCTGTCGGCTTTCGCTGGTAATTTTCTTGTCTGAAAAGCACCCTGCTATTTTACAAAGAAAATTACGCTAATATTGCAAAGTCTTTGTGCAGGCCTTTCGAGCTACCGAAGCTGGGAAGGCCTGCATAAAGGTTTCGCAATATATATTGGTTGTAACGAAGCACTACGACTTGTACTACTCAGTACAAGTCCACTTTGCTTTGCCTCAGTTGCGAGTGGTGCCTTACGTTATTTCACGTACACTAGTACGTGCAGAGGAAGACTTCCGTTTAAGGTAACTAGCTTAAAGAGGGTAAAATGAAAACTGTATTAATATAATTAAGTTTCTCTTTTTCTATCTTTGTAAATGCTAACTTAACTATAACCTAATACGAAACATGTAATTGAATTCTTATCTCTATCTTATCTGTAACTCTTCTTTGATTACTCCTACAGCTGATTAGTCTGCGCAATAAATAGATATAATGGTCTATACCTATTTATGGATAAGAATTCTGAATATTACTATATAAAGTAATATCCTGCAAATATTATGTACCTTTTAGATAATATATTAATTAATAACCTTTAAGTGTTAATTTCATGTAACGTTACACCCCGTTACATCACCCCTCCCTTAACGACTATCACTCTTACTGTCATTAGATGGAGTGGTCGCTATGTGACCACTTAATTTTCAAAACGATGTTGATTGGTCAGAACCATCATTTTGAAATTTCTATCGCATGAAGAATCAACTCATGCGGGTTGACGATAGCGCTGCGCCTTCGGCTGCGGTTCGTGCAGCTGCGGGTGACGCACTGTTATCTCTTGCGGCAGACGGAATGTCTGCCGTAGTGTCTTCCACTCGCACAACACTAGATGTTGCGAGTGCACGTGGTAATTCACCACGTAAATACGACCCCCCTTTGGTAATCGACTACGAATGCGAGTGGGACGAAATGGCCGATTCGGGGAGAATAGAACAGTCGCCGGATAGACGTCAGGCGGCTGAATGAGAGGGCTCATTCTGATAGACAAGTAAATAGTCTATTTGGATCCGACGATGAGGATGATCCCTCATCGCCCGTACGATCTCCCACACGGTCACCTGCATGTGTTTCTGTGCAAGGTGACGACGATGGCGTAAGCCATCGTAATAAAAGTTCTTATGGTACCCCTGCTTCAGTAGGTACCACTCAGGGAAGTGAAGACAGTAAAATGTCTCATCTTGCCCCTGAAAAGAAGCCATGGCTTTTGCCAGAACGGCTTATCAATAGCTTGTCTGGAGAAACTACTCCTCACAATAAATATCCTTTATTTATCGCGACAAAGCTACATGGCCTTGATCCCAGCACGAAGAACTTTCGCGCTGAGGAAGATTTCTATCTCGATGCTTTTCTTAAGCATCGATGGTTTAGTGGCAATAATAAGCGAGATAAAGTCTCGCTTATGCAAGCCTGGAGCGCGTTCATTCGCAATGTCAAAGACATTGGACGCGAAGCCTGGCTTCAAAAATTAACGCGAATCGCGTTAAGTTTGAGAAACGAACTCTAACCGGTGCAAAGTATAAATTACATCGGTTGTCATGTGAGGCTGAGCTTCCATGTCTCACGTGTGGTGATCCCTGTCCGTGTTGTGTTGACGACTTGAAGAGGGTAAAAGGGGATGTCTATTCCCTTCCTTCGCCCTGGGGAAGGGCTCCCATCTCTATTGAGATGCGAGATGCGATTGACGTTTTGCAATCGATCTACAAGCGCCAGGGGCGCGTGTTTTCCGATGGGCCTTCTGAACCATCGGATGGGTCTCGTCATACTGACGGACGAGGCCCTCAACGTCAGCAACCAGCTGGGAATGAGGCTCCCAGCTGTCATGTGAAGATGGATAGCCACGCCAGCGAACAAGATAACTCGTTCGCTGCCCCTTCACATCACGGTAGTTCTGGATACGTTCCACAAGGAAACGCTGACCACCGTGGGAATCCACCAATGGTTGTGGTGGAGGAGGAAAATTAGATCCGAACCGTATGTCTAATCTAATGTCGAAGATCGACAAAACCGATCACTTCCTCCATGATTATGAGGAGGGACTTGACCACGAGCGCGGCAAGCGTCGCTCGTTGGAGCAGACGGTATAGGCTCACCATATCGAGCGGTTGGAAGACCGTTCGAAGAGTGCGTACTCCATGTTGGAGTACGAACGGAAGTATCATGCTGTTCGCGATGAGCTGTCGTCAGCTCATCGTAGTTTCGAGGATATTCGAAACCGGCATGAGAAACTTCAGGCTCAACATGAAAATCTGGTTTGCGATCACAAGAATCTTTTGGGGATTCTTGAAAAGGGTGGTCAAATCCGTCCTCGGAAGAAGCCGCGTACTGATGGTACGGGCGGAGCCGACCAACGTAAAACGTAGGATGCGTTCGCATCCTACGTGGCAATTCTATTGTGTACGCATTGCCTCTGCGATGCAGTACACGGAAAGGACCAATGAACTTGGGTAGTAGTTTACTGCTACCCACATTAGTGACTAATCGCTTAGGTAAGTTTACCGTAGAGAGTAGCACTAGATCATTAAT